>NC_081176.1:30268851-30488851 GCF_012432095.1 Onychostoma macrolepis | reverse complement strand
TCAGAATGCTGCTATAAATATATATTTTTAAAATTTTAATTTAACGTCAATGAATGTGCCAAAATAGTTCATCTAATTATTAGCTGGATTTGTGGTACTGTCGTCGGTCACAGAGGGGCGCAGTAGAGCTGGACTTTACTGCTGGTCACACAGACGCATGGAGGTTCATTCAAAAGGGTTTCATTTTCTTCCTCCATTTGGCACCAGATGTTTCCCTCTTAGATTTTCACTCATTTTAAATGAGCTCTTTTAAACAAAACCTTACAATTCAACACTTCAGCATCGTATCGTTACTGCAATCTCTACAGAACACAGTCTCAGGTTTATTATGCAAATAAAAAACATGGAAGGTGTTCATAAGTGATGGAATTATAATTTTTCAAATACTGTTGTATACCATGTTATATATTTGTGAGCAGCTCTCTTCATTTATCTGCTTTGTTTCTGTCACTGTTGCATCTGTATCTCTCATAACTCGTCCTGAACCCAGAACATTTCTTTAAACTATTTGCCCAAGACTTGACAGTATTTAATCAAAATGTGTTTTATGTGCTACTACATGCTAGATATCAATGTAAATAGTCAATAAACGTACTTCATATGCATCATTTGGTGTCATGTGCTTTTCACCTCTGCATTTCCTTCTTTCCTCCTGCGTTCTCCTGCTGAGTTTCTGCTCTGAAGTAGCACAGGTATGAGAATCTCTCTGTGTCTGTGCGAGTTTTGAGTTTTGGTGCTTGATGCAGGTAAATCACACTCTCTGCTTCCTCCATAATCAAGCTGTTTTCTCTTTGCAGGAGATGAAACGTATCAGGACATTTTCCAAGACTTCTCCCAGATGGCATCGAACGACCCTGACAAACTCAACCGCTACTGAGCAGATTTTGGATGGTATATCACACCACAACAACCTCCTCATAACTGCAGTTTGGGATTTTTCTCCAAATCGGATTAAAATAATTTTTTTTTAAATGAAATTAGTGTTGTTGCCCATAAAATAATGTGGGTGACACCAGTTGAATTGTTGCGTTTTTATTGTAAATGTAGATAAAACTATTTCATATAGGATTTAATTGATGGATCCATTGGCTGTATCTATATAGATTTTCAGATGAATAAGCGTAATGTAATATTTGAGCCATTTATGAAGCGTGCTGAATGAATTTTTTTTGTTTGGAAATCATTCAAAGTAAATGCAATTGGTTTTACAAACAAATTAATTCTGCTTGTTTCACAAATGAGGGTTTTTAGCTAAATAGTACATTTTAGTAAGTTGCATTGGTGTATGATTGTAGAGCGAGGATGAAACCATTTAAGTTTACATGATATCAGTTTTAAAGACTATACTTTCATTACGTCATTTACTCGTTCATTTTTGAAAGAAAATCTTGTGAAAACTCAATTTAGCATGAACACCCCACTTTCTTTGTATGTTCAAATAATATACAAGTGAAACCACAGTGTAAGGGGGTGTAAAATTGTGTATATTCTGTACATATGTTATCTTGGGCTGGGAAGTTTATTTTGTGGTACTTCAAATGTTGTAATAAGCTAGTTTGGATCGATTTTTGTGCTTTCTTGCCCCTGTATTCATTCTGTAATCATCTCTGTATGACCCATGCAGTTTTTAAGATTATTTTATCCAGTGCGAATGTCTGACTGAAAATATCTCAAAATATATAAATTGTTTTCTCAATTTTTTTTATAATGCCTTATTCATTATATTAGAATTTGTGTATTACAAGAAAAAAAAATTGACAGTCTTAATTGTATGAATTTAATTTATTATTCACTTTAAGACTTAAGATTTAGGAAGTGAAATGGGAGACCCAGATCGGGAAAGGTCCTCAAGTTGGGATTCGAACTCGGGACACCCGTAGCGCAACGGCACCACCAGCTTACTACTTATTCTTCACTTAGATTATATATATTTTTTTTTAAATCAAAATTCTAGTCTAAGCAAGTAATCTAACCCGTTTAGTTTCTACCTTACATTATCAGATTGTATGAAGTAGTTTCCTATGCAGGGGGGTTGCCATGTTTGTAATGGGCTCAGCTCCATGGCAGAGGCTGATGTTATGAAAACATTGGCGCTTTCTCTCTATAACGCGGCAGGCGTTCAGTCGCTCGTGACGGGATGAACTCATGCCCCTGCCAGCTGCGCACTGACTCACCTTCTCATATCATGCGCTTTTATAAACTGAGAACATTACCCTTCACACTGCTTCAGGAGATTTATTTATAAACTGTGTAAAATAAGGCTCAAGCCATGCATTATGGTTATTGCTAAGCTTAAAGCCAAAGTGAACGGTGACTCTTAGAATCAGTGTTTCTGGGAAGTAAATCAAGTAATGTAGAAAAAAAAGCACTGAAATTGTTGCAAGTGAAAGTTTGTCATCAATTATCATATTGCGAAATTTCATTGGCTCATATCTGCCAAATGAGTGAATAATTATGATCATATGGTTCAATTAAATTGAAACCTAATACCGTCAAGTCAAACCAGCATTTTCTCTCAAAAACTCCTGTCGTCACATGCACACAATGACTCTTGGGATAGTCTGGTCTGTGACGCGGCCATCTGTTAAATCATTAACGGCCCATGAAACACAAGATGCATTTCAAGGCCACGTTTGAAGCAGCCTTTGTTGCACCTCTGTGATGCATTTGGTCTTCGAATGAAACCTTTGAATTGTGACACGGCTATAGATTATGTAGACCACTGATTCCCAATCCTGGTCCTGGAGAACCCCCGACACTGCACATTTTAGATGTCTAAAATATAAAATGTTGTGCAGAAACCATCTTAAAATTGATCTAACGATCATCTCTCAAATATGTGTACGAGTGATTCATAAAATGAATGGATCATGTTAAAAAGACCAGGATTGGGAACCACTGATGTAGACCAGGGGTAGCCAACCCTGCTCCTGGAGGGCTACCTTCAGTTCCAACTCTGTCCCGACACTTTTAAAGTAATCTTGAATACTTCGATTAGCTGGTTTAGGTGCGTTTGATTAGGGTTGGATCTGAACTCTGCAAGAACAGGGTTGGCTACTGCTGATGCAGACCTGAAGATCCTAGCTAGCCCCACTTGGTAATGCCAAGGTTGTCTATAGCTCTTTAACTCTTCAAGGTACTTTCAAACTTGTCCAGTTTCTTAGCAGAGCTCCAACACACCTGCCTGGAACCTTCCAGTGATCCTGAAGACATTGATTATTTGATTCAGGCATGTTTAATTAAGGCTGGAGCTAATCTTTCCTGTCTTCAAGAATACTAGGAA
This sequence comes from Onychostoma macrolepis, assembly GCF_012432095.1. NCBI lineage: Eukaryota > Metazoa > Chordata > Actinopteri > Cypriniformes > Cyprinidae > Onychostoma > Onychostoma macrolepis. The sequence continues at coordinate 30,485,568 of NC_081176.1, read as the reverse complement.
ATCACAGGCAGGTGAGTTTGATCAGGTTTGAAACACATGACAGCCCCTCTCCAGGACCAGGATTGAAGAGCAACTCCAGAAGTCAAAAGGTTCCTCACTTGGACTTTGTAAAGCAGGTACGTGCAATTCCAGTCTGGTCCAGCCTAAAACTAACCAAGGTCTTAAGGATTTCTTGAAACTCTGCTGTACAGTGGCTCTCTGGGACTCGGATTGTTCATCCCTGATCTAAACCATCACAAGAGGTTTCATCCTACATGATTTTTCAATTATTTGCTGGGTTTCTGCCAGATGTGTACCCTTTAAATTGACTTGAAACAGCTGCAACAGTGGCATGGCTGATCTAGCTACCTGCCTCAAGTCATCTGGAGTCCAATAACTGATCGCAGAAAGGGTGACCCATCTGTTCCTGAAATCGCTGAACTGGTGCACTCAAGAAATTATTGCATTGAGCGCTTCATAAAATCAAACATTAACTGTGGCCTGGGGAAGGGTGAGCGTATAAAACAAATCAAATAACCTATATGAAATAATGTTATGTCGTCATTTCCATGTACCGATTGGTCATATGATAAAGTTATTTCATTTTATTCAAGCTAGCGCCTAACGTCTTCCGGGCATCCATCCTTGCTCTGCGGTGGAGAGGAAATCTGCGGTTGGCTTCCCGCAGAGAGACAAAGAGCCACTGCTTGAGTCCTTTTCCCTCCATAAAAAAATACATTTGCACAAAAACAAAGGCGGCAAGCTCCATTAATGTTAGTATCCAACCCTCATCCTGACAAGCTGTCCTCGAGAGTTCCAGGATAGTTAACTGTTATTTTAAACCTTTCCATACTTGTAAAAAAGCAAAAGCTACGGGATAAGATTGGGACTGCTAATGCTTCAATTCTGAAACACAAGAAGCCAAACTCTGTCATAGCCTACTTAACATTAACATCAAGTGGAAAGTGTAGGAGCCAACCACAACCATTTTCACAGCCCGCATTTGTTCTACCTCTCTGCTTAATGATTTCTTTGCCTAATGAAGCAAAGTCTTCTCTCTTCTTTCCAGAAGTTGACCGTTCAGGATTGACTCACGAGTTCACTTTCAAAAAATCACTAGCATGCAAGCGTGGAGAATCTAAACAGTCTTTGTGGGATTGTTTCTTTGACTGTAATGATGAAGGAATGAAAGAGAGCTGTCAGCAACATACTTTCACACCGCAATCGTCCACCTAATGGCTGGAAAATTGTGGATGTTTGTTGCCCTATACCATCCATTTAGCCAACTCACTTGCGTTGCTTTTCTATTACTCTATTCTCACTTCCCGGAATAGGGAGGCCCCTGTAGTTGCTCTCTCCAGTGGAGACACTTTTAAGAGCAGAGTCCCAAGGGTCTCATCAACTACACCTCAGTGCTTTGCCAGCGAATGGCTGGAAAATCTACTGAATCCGTGACAGTGAATCTGGCTTCCAGCTGTGCTCAAAGAGAGAGCTCAGACAGGTTAGCCCAGACCCTGACCAGTACAAGAACCCTTTGTTGTGGAGGTTAATTCAATCAACATACGGCCCGAGAGTCTATCGGTGTCCAAAATGTCTTGGCATGGTCTGCTCTGGAAGTGTTTATTTTATTTGAGAAACACTGAACATAGAGACCCAATGAAACATTACGAAAGCAACTGGAAGCACTTCTGTGGTCATTGCTAAGTCAAACCCTAAACAAAGCAACTATTTTTCAGTCACCACAACAAAATACATTTTATAGGTCCTTGTAATGTTCAACACTTCCTAATCCTGTTATATAACTGAAAAAATTTAATAAAATGTAATAATAATAATAATAGATATAGGCTTGGAACAGCTCATGATCTAAAGCTCACAACATCATCTGTGAAACATGGTGGAGCAGTGTGATGGCATGAGTGTGCATGGTTTCCAGTGGGACTGGGTTACTGGTGTTTATTGATGACGTGACAGAGGACAGAAGCAGCCGGATGAATTCTGAAGTGAATCTGGTCAGACAGTATGTCCCTATACAGTCAAATTGAGCAAAGTTGATTGGACGATGACCCAAAACATACAGCAAAAGCAACCGAAGAGTTTTTGAAGGTAAAAAAGTGGAATATTCTGCGATGGCTAAATTAATCTCCTGATTTCAATCCGACTGAGCATGCATTTCACTCGCTGAAGACAAAACTAAAGGCAGAAAGACCCACAAACAAACAACAGCTGAAGTCAGCTGCAGTAAAGGCCTGGCAAAGCATCACAAAGGAGGAAACCCAGTCTCTGGTGAAGTCCATGCGTTACAGACTTAAGGATTCTCAACAGGATATCAAAAACGAACATTTTATTTGAGATTATATTTATTTGTCCAATTGCATTTGAGCCCCTGAAAATGGGGGGACTATATATAAAAATGGCCTGGTGGTTGCCCAGCAAAAACCTATTCCCTAGTTCCCCATGATGTGATATTGCAAACAAATTTGTGAATCTGCAATGGCCTCCACTAACAAAAATGGCTTAATTTCCTGACACAATTATCAGGTTGACATAAAAAGCAGGTTTTTAGTCGTAGAATACACTGTGGCACTGAGACTGAAGAAGATATCAAAACATTGTATGGTGCATTCTCCAAGCTTCATGTGCACCTATTTTCAAAAATGAAATGGGCTGCAAATGGCAAACTCCCCACTTAATACTGAACTAGGGAGCAGACTGAGGAGCACCTAGAGACTGTCCGCTACCAGAAGCTTATCAGCTAGGTTCATCTCTTATATAAACTCAATTCCTTTGCGTATTTCATGGGATGTGGGCACTGCAGACATGCAATCATGGTAACAAACAGTTTACTGTCAAACAAGTCCTTATCAGGATGGTTTGAAATAATTGACTTCTATTGTGGTTGAAATGAAAGAGCTGTGAGTGCTCTGAGTCAAGGTATAAGGAATTAATAGGAATAAATGCATTAACAGAACTTAAAAAAAAAAAAAAGACTTTAAGAAGTTTCAAACTTGGCATCTTCCATTGTCTGCTAAACTCACATTGTTGTTTTTCAAAGGAACAGATCTCAGTTCCATTTGATGCCGCTAGAAATCCTGCAGATCATTGTAACCTGGTTCCACATTGCCACTTTTACTATTCCCACTGGGAGAGCCATTGGTCCGACCCTTGAGTTCCATTACAGCATTGTATTTATGATGTTCCGCAATTCTTGCCAAGATCCACAAATTCCCTGACTCTCGAGGAATCATAACAGTCATCCCTGTCCCCAGTTCAAATGGCCAGCCAGCGTGTCCATCACTGTACCCAGCAAGTACAACAAACAGAAGGCTCTCGACCACCTCCAGCGCCTGGACACCCGTCATAAACGTTTCTCCAACACCACTCTGGCCAGTCTGCTGACTGACCGAACAAAAGAGGTTCGCTCTTGCCATCTATTCAGTCATCAGTGCGGCTTCAACAGACTGTGACTTCACGGCAAAAAGCAATGGAGGTATTTGTTCACCAACAATCGTACTTGGGCAGGACGCGCCATTCTCCAAGTGTTCGCTTTGACCCTTTAGGGTCATATCAAGGCAAGTCTCCGTTTCCCTGGTAGATATACCACCTTGTATGGTCATATATCCAGAAATGGGCAATGAAGGAAAGATGTTGACATATAATAAAGTGTAATAATATAGTGGTTTCATCTGCTTTTGCTATGACGTTGACTCGCCATTCTTCTAAATGCAGTTTATAAGAGCACGGTCCATTAAGAGAGGCTGATGATGACTGGGGTCTATGTTGCAAGGTCCTTAAAAGAACTATGGAACACTTTCTTTTTCTTATTTGGAAAACAAACTAATGAAGATCTCTGCAGTTACGACAGAATTTACAATCAATTCTGTGTAAAAAAAAAAAAAAAAAAAAAAAAAAGTATGAAGGTCAAGATCCTAGACTCCCTAAAATGACACGGAGATTCTAAGATATGACCACGATTCCAAGGAAATATTAGTGATATACGAGTTTCTTTCCAGAACTGTGCCAAAAGTACAAAGTATCCCACCCACTTTGTAAAGACATACGGGAAATTAGCGCCTTGACAAAAATCTTTTCCTTTTAGGGGATATAGTGAACAGTCGAGGGGAAAAGTGTGACTAAATGCTTCCTCCTGTCAGTTTAGGTTGGTAGAACACCTCTGACTACATACCATTAACAGTCACTTGGCAGTTTCTGTAGAAAGCACCTTATGATATACATTATATGGAAAAAGGTGGCTTGTTTATTTTTCAAGAAAATACTGTGACTATGACTGATGCTGTTTCTCACACGATGCGAGTGAACTGACGTCTCTTTCCTCCAGACAGTTGGTTATTCTTTTGTAACTGTATTTTGGGTAAATTGAGATTTGAAAAGATAGTAGCTATAGTGACAATGCACAATGTGAGTGGATGACCTTGGGAAAATGTTAACTTAGAATATTAACATTATCTTAATCTCAATAAATGGCCACCATTTCATTTGACATTTTAACCACTTTTGTGTCTTCACTCTTTCATTTTATATATTGCAATTTGCATGCATGAATTTATGTTATGCTGTTTAAAATAGTACAGCATGTCTTCTCAAAGGCATTTCATGTCAACTACCCCACCTTATGCAACATCATAATTGACAATACAAAAATGCCAAAAATACATTTAAAGCAGATCCACCACAATAAAAGCACCCAATCTCATGTTCAACATATATATTTATTGTAATAACTGAAAACCATTGTGTAAAACATCCCTCAAGTGCCCACGGCAGGCCAAGTGGAGGAAAAAACGTAAAAAAGGAAAAGGGGTGGGCATTTGAGTAGACATGCATGCTGTGAACACGCAGAATTCATAACACCACCTGCAAAAAAGAGAGGAGATGAGCACATGATCTTCATCGAGTTGTAACAAGACCATTACAGTTTTATGCAAAAGTTTTGGCACCCCTAGGAGGCTGCATAATATCTTTATAAGAAAAAAATTGTAGTGATATACCATGAAGTTTCTAGAGAAAGCTCCATAATGTAATGTTTTCCATCCCAGTTGAAGGTGAAAAATAGGCTGTGCAAAAGTTTGGGCACCCTTTCAATCGTGTTGATTACCTGTAGTCACTTATTGCTGATTAATTACAATACGATATTGATTTGATTGGCTCAGTGAACCTTAACACTGCTACCCATCATAGAATATGATTTTTAAGGTAGCTAATTGCTAGTTGTGCTTTTCCTTGATTCTATACTGGAAAGTAGCAACATGGGAACCTCAAAAGAACTCGCTAATGACCTAAGAACTAGGATAATTTGTTAATATGAATTAGGAGGATACAAAAAAATTCTCCAGAGTCAGAAATATAAGTTAGAAAATGGAAGGCCACAGAATCTGAGAAAAAAAAAAAAAAAAATATATATATATATATATATATATATATATCTATATCTGAAAGAATGGTCACAGACAAACCACAGACCTCCAAAGAGTACATTGTTCCACAGTCCAGCACACCTTGCACGAGGAACAGCACAATGGAAGGGTGATGTAGAAAAAGCCTTTTCTGCGTATTGCCAAAAAGCAGAGCCATTTGATGCATGCAAAGGCTCATCAGGACAAGCCAGGATTATTTTGGAATAAGACAAGAGTTATCTGGTAACTAACAACCAGAAGCCCTTTACATGGCGGCCTACAGTTCAATTCGGTGGAAGGTCCATCCTGCTATGGGGTTGTGTGACAGGCACAGGTACTGGAAACCATGTCAGAGTTGACGTTCGCATGCATTCCACCCAGTATCAGCAGATTCTTAAGAACAATGTTCAAGAATCAGTCAAGAGGTTGAAGTTACACCAGGGTTGTTTGTTTTAGCAGGACAATGACCCAAGGCACTGTTCCAAATCTACCAAGGAATTCATAGATGCAATGTTCTAGAATGGCCATCCCAGTCAACAGACTTGAACATTACTGATAATCTATGGATTGTTTTGAAGCAGGCTGTTCATGCTCGACAGCCATCAAACTGGAAGACTTTTTGCAAGGAAGAAGAGTCAAAATACCTGCAGTCAGGATTCAAGGACTTATCAGTGGCTATAAGAAGCATCTACAGGCTGTTATTTCAGCAAAAGGTGGCTCTACTAAATATTGATGCGATTATTCCATTGGGGCGCCCAAACTTTTGCACTTGTCTGTTTTTGTTATGATTCACATTGCATCGTTTCTGTTGATTCAATAAATGTTATTTCAAAATTGAAATGTTGCTGTACTCATAAGGTATAAATTCTATCCAAATGAAGTTGCTGCTTCGAAAGTCTAGCAGATTGTATTGGAATTTCATGAAATTTTAATTTAAATATCTTTCTTAGTTTAGCATCTTCACATGAACAGTCTAAACAAAAATAATTCAACATACAAAAAAAAAAAGTCCATTGTGTTCATGTAGAGGAAGTACCTGTAAGGTGGCGTATCTCACTCGTCTATGTATTCGAAGGGTTCTGGGGCCTCGGGCTCCTGTTCTTCCTCCTCGATCTTAGGGCCATGGGCAGACACGGGCTCCACAAGCTCCTCCTCTTCCTCACTGGTGTCTTTCAAGATGATGATGCCACCCGTGTGTAACTGGGAGCGACAATGTGGACAAAGGGGGTTATTATATGGTGTGACAGTCCAACTATATACTTTCAGGCAAAAATAGATGTCTAGATGTCTTATTTAATGCAAAATCCAGAATTACTTTCCTGCTAAAGCAGACAATTTCACATTTTAAGTCTCCTAAAATGCAAAAACAAGTGGCTGGAGTCATGCCAGCTGACCTCTGAGCACTAAACTGCAGCTCTCAATGCTGTTTATTTAGAGCCGTTAAGCAAAAGTCTTCTCTCTGAAGAGTTTCTCTCATTGGCAGCATGAGTGGTTTTACAGATGAAAACTGTCAAACATTCACAACAGGCCTAAATGAAAGGAGTCAGACTCACAGGTTTGAAGGGCTGGTATCTGCAGCTGTCAGGCATAGTGAGGACCTTGAGCTGGGCGGGCAAGACACGAGCTGGGTTCTCCAACATCTGGAAGTTTGGCTCTGGCTCTTTTTTCTTTTCCTTTTCTTTTTCTTTTTCTTTCTCTTTTTCCTTCTCTTTCTCTTTCTCCTTCTCCTTCTCCTTCTCTTTCTCCTTCTTCTCCTCGTCTTTCTTTTCTTTCTCTGCTTCTGCCAGTGTTTCCTGCATCAGATAAAGATCAAATCACTGGGGTTCTGCAATACATGACATGCTAAAGGTTTCTGGAAGTGCTGTGGGACATGCATACCACTTCCATCTTTTCCTCTTCCTTCTCTTTCTTCTCCTTTTCCTTCTTCTTGGCTTTAGCCGTGATGGACAGAACGGCGGTGGAAACCTGACAGAAGAACAGCGGGACAAGTTACGCCATGAAATCTGGGACTAGAACATTGGAACACTGGTTTTTGGTATCAAGCTGAGATTTGACAAGCCAGGTGAGAGTTCATGATACAAGGGTTAAAACAGACCTTCTCTTTTTCCTTCTCCTTTGGCACTTCCAAGGGTGGAGGGTAAGCAAAGGTGGAGGGCTTGCAGTTGGATCGATATTGCACCTTCGGCATCTGTTAACAGGACAGAACTTATTCGTTCAAAATTGAAAAGTATAGATTTAAAGACTTTAATTATTTTATTTTATGCTGTTCCTTAGAAATAGGTTAATTTCAAATTTTCAAGTCTCCTGTATGGTTTGTTTGAGAAGTGCTGAAACCAAAAGTTGTTGCCCCTGTACAGCCTTCCAAGTCAGTCACATAGGAGGTTCAATGACAGTTAGGATGCTGCCCATAGAGGCAACAACCACTAAGTTCACTAGGGTTTGAACAGTTTTTTTTTTTTTTTTTTTTAAAGAGTAAAACAAAAATGTGCTGCTCTAACATGCAGTACTTGTGCCTCAAGCAATGTAGAGGACCATTTTGGTAGCATCAGCTTTCCCAAGTTTTAACAATGTGAACATCTGCGTTAATCCTGGGGTGTCCAAACCTGCTCCTGGAGGGCCACCATCTTACAGTTGATAGCTGGTTCGAGTGTGCTTAATTGGGGTTGGAGCTAAACTGCAGGACAGTGGCCTTCCAGGAACAGGAATGGACATTCCTGAACTAACCGCTTTACCAGTGCTCCAACTGCTGCTAGCTCTTCTTGCATGGATTAATGGTTTGGCTCCATGCTGGATACATGGGGATTATAACATTTGACACATAATGCAAGAGATAAAAATATCTTGCAACTGTTTCTCTTATATACGAGGGAAGTCACCCATGTTGAGGTTGCACGGCTCTTCTTACCTTCAGATCCTTGTTGAGGCCGATGATAGCTGTGGGTGTGAAGGCCAGAGACAGGAAGTGAGAGAGCGGGAACCAGAACCAAAACTGGGTGAAGACCAAAAGACCCACCACAGATGGCATATGGGTGTGGCCTGTGCGTGACTGCAGAGAGATCGTCACGTTACGACCACCTGAGAAGAATCGGAAAGATGGAGTGTTAACAAGCTCCTCTGGAACGCCAGCCAGCCTCTTCATTAGCAAAGTTTCAACGAAAGAGGTCTGATGTCAGTAGTGTAGCAATCCATGAAGTGCCACTCACAAATCACTTATTTTTAAGATTTAATTTTGGTGTTTTGTCTTTATTACGATAGGACAGTGTAGAGTAGACAGGAAGTGAAGTGGGAGAGAGAGGGGGGCTGTGGGACCATGGGGAAAGGTCCTCGAGCTGGGTTTCGAACTTGGGACGCCTGTAACGCAACGGCATTATATGTCGTTGAACTGCCCATTAGGCCATCGGCGCCGACTCACAAATCACTTTTAAACCAATCAGCTTTCTGATTGGTCAATGCAGCAAATTTGCAAAATCTGCACTGAAATCTTTCACCCTTACACCAAACTCTAAATTGTGCAGATACCTACTTAAATGATTGGACTATTGGAATATTTCGCCTACCAGTGGTAAATGAGACCACACCTTAAGTGGTTGTTTTTTGCCAGAATAAACAATGTTGTGGACCAGACTTTATGCTTATATTTAAAAGGTTTGTCTTGGATTCTGGCTTTGATTTTTCAGCATTGCAAAGGCCACACAAATTTGATGCTGAAAGGAGGATGGTGTAGGTGTGCACTGGTAATATCTTGATTAACAAATTCAGCATTCAAATGTCCTTTCCTGTTGAGGTGCATGGCCCATGAAGCTGATACAGCAATGGGATATTAATAGGAGATGATGTGAAGGTCAAGGCCAAAGACTCCTCCACCCTCAAACTGCCTGATGAGCAGACAATAACAGGAGTGAGGGATGAGTGCCAGGCCGGAAAGAGGTGTGGATATGTCCATAACAATGCATTTTTAAAGATGAATGGAGAGAGGTTTAGTATCATTAGTTTAGAGGATCAATCTGGCTCAGAATGACAGGCGTCACAGACAATAGCACACTTCTGCCACAGCCTATTAAATGATCAGACTGCCAGTTTCCTGTTGGCATCTACTGCAGTTGCATAGGGAAATTATGGCCTGTATTGTTTGTTTTGACTGCAGTGACTTAAATCATGCTGTGTCATATGTGACAACCAATAAGCCAAGAGTTCAAACTCTCTACCAAACCAGGCCATGAAACAAGCGAGAATAAAAGATGACTTCAAAATGTTGTTCATGCATAATTTCAAGAGAACTTGCCATTTTCAATTAACTTCAAGAGCTGTTTTGCTTACTGGATAATTGTCATGTTACATTAATAACATGCTAATGTCAAACTCGAACATTTGAGTATGCGGTGCATTTTTATGCTTAATGAAATACTGCAGTATTAGCTTAGCAACATGCTAATGTCAAAGTATACTTAAATCAAATGAGAATTGATTCTCCTGTGTGCTTTCTGCGATGTGCACTATTTGTGTAGCACATGGAGTTGCTGCCTATGTAATGTATATTGTTTAAGCTGACATTGTATGCTGTAGACAGGAAGGCAGCTTAGGATTTGGAGCCACGGTGTAAGAATGTTTTTATAAAGCAGCTATTTAATAAGTTGCAGCAAACTTCAGTCTGCATGTTGTGGTATGCCTCATGTATTTAAATGAAGTGTTCAGGCATGGACCCCTCAGTGAAACCTTGAAATCCCCCATATTAAGAACTGTCGCCCAACTGTAATACAAATAATTAGGATGCAACACCGTCCCAGCATGTCCTAAATTCAGTTACTGTTGGCAAACACAACACTCCATGTGAAATACTCCAGACTCTGTGATCACCTGTACTGGGTTCGTTCACAAGCTGATATTTGGGAAGCTGGGGACAAGAGCATCTTGAAGGTCAATGCATTATTTTAATATTAATAGGCAAGCACCCCTGGGACTGAGTGAATGATATTTGCTTGTAGCGGCATGAAGATGTGGTGCTATCTTGTTTCGCATGCCACATTCTTGTCAGGATCCTATCAGCATTTTATCAGAAAGCCTTAAACAGACTTACCTGCCCTGACATGCATACAAAAGGTTTGTTTTTTAACCATTCAGTTATTTGAGGTAAGACTATAAAGCACATTAAACCAGAGAGGGGGGAAAAAAACTTTAAAATTGGCAATATCTATTTATTTCCACATATATTTTAGAGCTGACTTAAAGGGATAATTCACCCAAAAGTGAAAATTCTGTCATTAATTTTGGAGAGCATCACATACGTAAATCAATGTATGTACGCTGTTTACGCTTTGATCTGAACGTAAACAACGTATCCGCATATATACGCTGTTTACGTATGTGAAACTCTCCAAAATGGCGCTATAGGGTGACGTGGAGGAGACGAATTGTCATTTTCTTTGCGCACAAAATGTATTCTCGTAGCTTCGTAAAATTACTGTTGAACCACTGATGTCACATGGATTATTTTAACTTTTAACTATTTCAATGGATTATTTTATGCTGTCTATGAGAGGGTCAGAGAGCTCTCAGAATGCATCAAAAAATATCTTAATTTGTGTTCTGAAGATGAACTTATGGGTCTTATGAGTTTGGAACGACATGAGGGTGAGTAATTAATGACAATTTTAATTTTTGGGTGAACTATCCCTTTACGAGACCTCAAACTGTTAACTTGAACCCAAAACCAAATGGAATAAAAGAAACGAGATTATATTAAATACTGAATTATTTTATAAAATAAATTAACCTATTTAAAAGTTCTTTCTTTTTTTTTGTATTGTGACTTTTTATTTTGTATTTTGTATTTATTTAATATTTGAATTAGTGCTGGGCAACAATTAAAATCGCATCCAAAATAAAAGTTTTTGTTTATATATGTGTGTGTACTGTGTATATTTATTATGTATAAAGAGACACAGTATATATTTTGAAAATATTTACATATTCATATATAAATATATTTAATATAAACATAACATTTTTTAAAATATATACATGCATGTGTGTGTATTTATATATACACATACTAAATATACACAGTACACACACACACACTATATAAACAAAAATGTTTATTTTGAATGCGATTAATCATTGCCCAGCACTAAGTCTAATGCATACTGAAAAAACACTGTAATACAATGGCTTTTTGTTTGATAAAGCACATATTAAAAAGATAGTTCAACAAATTCTACTAAGCATTTTTCCTTTATATTCCATTCATGAGAATAGTCTAGTCCATGAAGTCTAGTCCAGAAACCTTAAGTATTCCCATCTGATACTGACCTGCATCCAGGATGCCCTGAGCCAGGATGGCGCCGAATTTGGCCATCACGTCATCGTGCTTGTCATTGATCACCTTTGAGTAGAGCTGTCGAAACTGGTTCACCTATGGAAAGAAAGAGCCACTGTACAGCTGATCTCTGATATATGACAACTGGGGTTTTAAATTAAACAATGAACGAGAACAGGAAACAACATACCAGAAATATCCAAGATGTGAAATCGAAACTTACCTTATTTTAAATGTTTCTGGTCTTATGCCATAATTTAAAAGATGGTTTCTCAGGGATTTGACAAGGTCAACACAGATTCATGTGCGAAACGACTTAATTAGCTTTTGAAAATATTAAAGAAACATTTAGATTCTGGTTCAGTGGTAACCACATGATTAAATGAAGTCTGTTCTAAGGCATTTATGAGAATCATACTCTTCTTTCTCTCCCCAAACTTTAAGGCCAGTCTCATAAAACATGTGGCTAGCATAAATTAAAGTCTGCCCGGAAGGGATATTTAACAAATGATTGCCATTATTACAACTGAAGCCTTTTATTACACTATAAAACATGGATTTCAAATCAATTTTACTTTCATGTGGCCATGAAATTCACAGCCCAATAATAATCCTGTGGTAAAACCGAAGGAAAATCATCCCAAGAAACAACCAAATGTACCGTGACTACAACCACACTGTAGAAATGATTAGACAAAGTCTGATATTATAAAAGGTGAATATTTATGACTTTAGGTGCGTACTAGAACCTATAATAAACAGTAAAATGACAGACTATTGTTCATTTTCAGTCTGTGTAGTCTCTCAAGCCCACAAAAACTTCCTCTAGCTAATGTACATGCATTAATCTGGAACCTCATTGGTGCAACATGTGATCCACATGAATGGATATTAAACATTTACTGTGATTTTGTAGCTTTGTGCCACATACTGAAGTCAGGCAAGGACTGAAATATTATTTTTTTAACATTTATGAATCCCAAGAGCCAAATAATTAACCCGAGCCACCCAAAGTCACACACTCCCCTTACCTTTGGACAGGTGACCTCCGTCTGCTGGATCATGATCAAAGCCGAGGCGATCAGCGCGCCCTGTCTTACGTAATTCACTGGGTCATTGGTCATGGGCTCCAGGAGATTGATTGCTTCCTGTTGAAGGAAATCATCAAAGGAAGCATATGAATTATGATTATGGAAAAACAGAAGCATATCCTGACGCAGCATGCTGAATGGTTTAGCCTAAACCGCAAATTCATCAGATTCTAACCATCTTTGACTTTGAGACATAGTAATATGGCAGACCTGAAAATACAGAAGGGAAGTAGCCATGTTAAATTATCTACTTATGATTCACCAGCCACAGAGAAAGAAAGACTGCATGATAGCGGTGTAATGGTACACAAACATGACAGTTCGGTTTTGACGTCACGGTTCGGTATGGTTTTCGGTACAGCAGGGGGAAAAATCTAAACATAAAATTGTTTTGTTTTTTACAGTGGTTTACAGAAAAAAAAAAATATATCTTTCTTTAAATAAATTAAATTATAATAAATTTTTGTTTCATAACACATTTATTTAAACATACATTAAATAAGACATCACTAACAGGTGAAGAAAAATATAATTGTGTATATACACAGTAGTCTAATATTTCGCGAAATAAACAATGCTGAAATTGTTCGGTAAACATGCATACCAAACTGAGAGACCCGCACTGAAAATTTTCTTCTATGAATACGTGTACAGTTACACCGTTACAGTGCATGAACTTTCCATCCTTTAGTTTGGTTTGCTTAAGATGGGTATTTAGTGTCACATTTGATCTTTAAGTTAAAAGCCAAATCATTTTGAATTACAACTGCACTGAAGACGGAGCCCAAAACAGCAAATTTGGCTCACAGATCACTGAGCTAAGGTAACATTACACAACATACAGTATACCACCATTATGCATATTTCTGCGATTGGGTCAGCAGTTGTTTGGAACGTTTAATTCAAAATAAAGCCAGAGTTTGTTTGACAGATGGAGCCAAAAAAGGATTGTGTCGGGGACAACAAAAGCAGAAATTATATTGCAGTAAAACGACCAGGTGTATAAATTACGGACCCAAAACTGAATTTGTGACCCATTTAAACGGCCTGACAGAATTGAAAGTGTGGGAGATCTTGGCTCGCCACAAAACCGCCCATGACTGTATTTGGGCACCTGAGAGGGATTTGGATTAGAGTTATTATAAATTAAATAGTCAAGACCAATCTTCATATTCCATTTTTCCAGCTCACCCAACAAGAGGGAGTTGAGTGGTTAATGGCTACAACATTGTCCAAGGCATCAGTTTTAATCTCATCTCCACTCGAGTGGTAAATATGCCATCTGTGACTCTTCCACTGGTAATGCAATTAGTCGCAGAACCGACCTGAGCATGCAGAAGAGCCAATAACATCACTCAGGATTGTTGTAAGACAGTTCAAACATCTCTCTTGGGTCCTGGCAGATCCTGCTCAGCTGTCTTACACACTCGTTTAATAATCTTTCAGCCGTCTAACCTTTAACAGTCAGATCAGAGCTCCAGACTGTGACTAAAATGGTCACAAATGCAACAATGACTGAACAAAAACTGATGTTGTTGATAAATTAGAAGTTACAGTATACTCATATAAAGCAATACATAATATATAACAAACCTCAACTGCCTGACTTTTTTTCATAAAACATTACTATATTAAATCGCAGAACTCTTTACATGAAGTTACGTATACATATTATATACATATATGTGTGTGCTGTCAAACGATTAATCGCGATTAATCGCATCCAAAATAAAAGTTTGTTTACATGTGTGTACTCTGTATATTTATTATGTGTATATAAAGATGCACACATACAGCATATATTTACAAATATTTACATTTATATATTTATATTCATAGAAATTATGTCATGTATAAATATAAGTAATATATAAACGTAACAAATATTTCTTAAATATATACATGCATGTGTTTGTATTTACATATATAAATAATAAATATACACAGTACACACATTATGTAAACAAAAACTTTTATTTTGGATGCGATTTATCGTTTGACAGCAGTATTATATTTATATACAACTTTATCTGCACACATACACTATACTCACATAGATCAATATAAATCATATATAAATATATTGTCCAAGCTATTACATGTCCAATGCGACTATAAGGCATGGAGATATCATGAGTTTTTGTAAAGTTGCTTTGAAAGAATGTTCTGAAAAACTTTATACAAATAAATAATAAATCTGACATCGTAATTTGGCATGTCTGATTTGTGCACAACTGACTCGTATAAAAATTTTACAGCATTTATAAATCTAGCTTAAATGTTAATTTCTAACATTTTAAGGTGCATAAATTAGCATTACAATTATTAGTTATGAACAAAAATGTATTCAACTAATATTGGTAACATATTACAATAAGGTTCCTTTTGTTAATTAGTTAACCACATTAATTAACGTAGACTAACAATGAAAAATACTTCTAAAGCACTTATTAATCTTAGTTAATTTTGATTCCAACATTTAATAAAATGTTATTAAAATCAAAAGTTGTATCTATTAATACTATTAAATGGACCTCAGCTAACATGGACTAACAATGAGCAGCTGCATTTTATTAACTAATTAACAACGATTAATACACTATAACAACTATATTCGTCATAGTTAGTCAGTACTAGTTAATGCGTTAAATATAGAACCTTATTTTAAAGTGTTAAAAAAATATCTATGCACAGCAGGTATATTTTAACTGAATATTAACCTAGATGAAAGCTGTTTAAAAGTTCACGTCATCTACTGTTTATTCCATTGTTGACATTTATTTTAATATTTCAATTAATATTTACCTTTTTAGATTTTTTTTTTCCATGGTACTGAAAGTTTTCTGTATTAATACTTTTAACAATTTCAGTTTGTTAAGCTAATTCAATGAAACCAACTAAGAGTAGTGAGTACAGTGAGTACAGATACAGTATTCATCAAAACTGACCTTGTTCCCAGTGCCAGCACAACAGATGCCCAGAGCCATTGCAGCACCGCAGCGGACGTGAGGATTGTAGCTCTCAGACAGCAGAGAAACCACACTGGGACATTGTTCTGGAGTCCTGTAGACACAAACACAAAACACTTGAAGCAAAGACCATCCATTTTTCCAAACGGTTTATTTTCTCTGACAGTGATACTTCGGATCGACTGAAGGAATGCGAGGCTTTAGTTCTTGTACAAAGTTTATGCAAAGGCACTATTAAACTGGTGTGCAGCCAAATTGACATTTGTTACAAAAGAATCTAACTCTAACTAAATAGTACAGGATGGTTATTTCGGTTTCCATTCATTAAGCATATCTGAAGTATGCACATGAGTTTATTATGAACAAGACCATAAAATTATGGGAATGTTAGGCCATAAATGTGATGAGACTTTCTGGCCTAATATTTTGTACTTTGGTACAAAGGCATAATAGATGTTTTATTGTTCAAAATGTGGTTCAAAGGCTTTTAATACAGTTGAATGAAATGTATAGAAAGCTTCTCTATGAACATAAACAGGTTAATGAAAATGGGTCATTTTGCAATTTAATCGACATTTATAAAATAATGCAAACGTTTTGTGCAAATTACAAATGGAAATGCAGATATTGTTAAGCTCCAATGTACATACTTGAATGCTTCAAACAAAATCAAGTATCAAATATTATCAAACTATACATAAGAAAAGATTCTCTTATTTTCTATGTAAACATGGCAATGAAATCGAATCGATATCCAATCTTTAAATTGGACTACTCAGATCCACATAAATAATTTGATTGACTGATAGCAATATGCTCTGAGATTAATTGTGCAAAACCAGATTTGTATAGTTTGCATAATGCCAGGTTGATTTAATATAAACTGAAGTAAATTTAAAGTTCAGTTTTGGTCCAGAGAAACAAAAAACACAATCTTGTCAGTAATAACAGACAACATGTCCAGTTGAGACAACTGCTCGAACCCTTCCCACAGGCAAAACCCTTTCCGTGGGAAGCTAATCCACAACTTAGTACTCACATACAAATGCCAACTAGCAATAAAAAAGGATTTGACTTAATCTTTCATCAGGCTGGAATTAATGTGTTGCGCTAGATATCAAGGGCCGAACTTGGCAAGCTGGGAAATACAGTTTCAACGTTGAAGTTGGGAACCTTCTGTACAAATACAAATCTTGGCCAGGGTCTTATGCTCATCGACGGCCGTTTATTCAATCTAATCCTGACTGCTCATTTGGGTTTTAGAGGCTCATCTCAGATTAAGACTGGAGCTTCATTTGTTTTCACACAGAAATCTAGAATTCCTTTCAATAGGTTCTGGTATTCATTCATAACCACTTGCCAATTTGCTAAAAAATTAATTTAGGCATATACAAAAATAAAGCGTACAATGTTTGTGCTCCACACTATATACACATGCCTATGCATAGTACATTTAAAAAAAAAAAAAATATTAAAAATAGAAATCTATTCTAAACACTGACGAAAAAATTACTAAACGTACTAATAATTCCAAAAAAAACAAAACAACTTGCACTCGTTCAGTGTCAAAGATCACGGTCCCCAAAAAGTATAAGTGTATATATTAGTGCTGTCAATCAATTAAAAAAATTTAAATCGCGTTGATTAAATCACAAATTTAAAATACTAGGATTTACCTGTAAATGTGTTGAAATAAAGAAATGCATGACAAACTAGTTTAAGGAAACAGAACCTTTCACACTTCCGCCAGGTATGAGACATAATCCTTATTATTCTTTTATCATTATTCTTTCGTTTTATTCAGCCATTATCAGCCTTTATACTGGCAATAAAACATTTACCAAGCCACATCGCTTCAATCCCAGTATACATTTACCCAAGTATTATCAAAAGTATTTCTAAATAAATACAACAAAACATTTTCTTGCGACCTTACGTGAAGTATTATGATAAAATGTATTATGAAGAAGAATTGGACCTGTTCTGCAGGTGTATTAGAGCTAATATTAGCATCATGCTTCATAAAACAATTTATGAGATTAATAGTGCACTTTTACTCAGAACTCACTTCAAACCACCATCGAGTGTTTGTAATAACTTCCTTTGCGATCACGTGGAATTTGGTCGTTTACTGTTGTTAAAATATGCTATTTATAGCCTTTTATATCGCTGCACAAATTAGCATTTCAGATGTACACATTAATCTAAAAAAAAAAAAAAATCACAGACAGACCATATCCCATCGTAATCGTGTGTTTATTATCTTATATAATCTATAGTGGCTGTTGTCATGTTTATTTCTGCTGTGTAAAAGCTCATGCGTTAACGTTGACACCCTGGTGTGTGTGTATATATATATATATATATATATATATGTGTGTGTGTGTGTGTGTGTGTGTGTGTGTGTGTGTGTGTGTGTGTGTGTGTGTGTGTGTGTGTGTGTGTGTGTGTGTGTGTGTGTGTGTGTGTGTGTGTGTGTGTGTGTGTGTGTGTGTGTGTGTGTGTGTGTGTGTGTGTGTGTGTGTGTGTGTGTGTGTATGTATGTATGTATGTATGTATGTATGTATGTATATGTATGTATATATATATATATATATATATATATATATATATATATATATATATATATACACACATATACACACATACATACATGAACTGCTTTGTCTTACTTTGCAAGCGCAATCAACCTTAACAGCCTCTTAAATCTTTAGCTAAAAGCTCCGTCCTAAATTTAGTTTTGTCTGATTTAAGTTTTTTCTTGTTAACTTTCATAAACAAAAGACGAAGCCTGACACACTCCAGGAGTCGGAGGCATTCATGGTTCAAGAGTTTCCCTTTGCCAGACGCTATCCAACGCACCAGTAAAATGAACAAACAAAAGAGTCCCCTGCAACGGCACCATTCTAAAAAACAGCATTTCTGTACTTGTTTACTATTAAAACATAGACTTCAGGTTTTATTAGCTGAAAAAAAAAAAAAAAAAAGTTTTGGCCTTAATTTTCCACACACACACACACATTTCTCATTAGATGTCTACAAAACTTTTCAAAACAATATTTAGGTCAGATTATTGTAATTTGAATTAACTAAAAAATAAAAAAAGTTGAAATAACCCGTACAGCTAGTTTGATTAGCTTAGGTTCAGTTTCTGCCTTAAATTTTTAATGTTAAGTGGGTGAAATTATACTTAGTGTGTAGAAACAGGGTTATCATTAAGTAACTAAAACCATTAAAAATGTTGGCTTGAAATAAATTAAATAAAAACAAATATTAAAAAATAATAAATTATTACTACTAGTTGCCAAGACAATTTTAACAGCTCAAATTAAGATTATCATTTTTTTTTTATTCAAAATATTAATAAAAACAATAGTACAACAAATGATACTATTATAACAACTCCTTTAATAGTTTTAAAAAAGCATCCAGAATGAGCCTGTTATTTTAAGCCTTTTTATGGTCACTACATAATTCCATGTACTTCCAAATTATAACTCTACTTTCAATCCATAATGTGGAAAATAGGTGTATTCAAACGTTTGATTGGTAGCGTGTACAACATATAAACACAGACAAACACACATTTTTGTTGGTGTTTTCAGTAACCAGCTTTAACCTCCAGCTACACCATGTCAAGGTGGGAAGCAGATGTGTCTATACAGCCTGAGCACATGGCGGTAATGTGAAGGAGGAGCTGGACGAAGATTGTTCACGGATTGGACTCGCAAAAGTCATTTAATGCGAAAGTTGGAGTCAAGTCCTCAATCGATACTTCTTAAAATACGACAGATCCACCACTGAACTGACCCTCTCAGTATTCAGAGGGTGTTAAAAGACAATCCCGCTCCATCTGGATATAGACAGCTGAGGAAAATTAACAGGGTGCTTCAAGGTTCAAGTCTGGATAGAAACCCAATAGCTCGATAGAAACTCAATAGCTTAAAAAGCATCAAAAACACCACGTTTTTTTTTCATTTCTGACAAGAAGTAGGTGGCAGGGATGTGCTAAACCATTATTATTATTTTTTTAATTGACCAGTTGACTGAATGAATGAAAGAAAAATAATAAATCAAGTTATGGAAAAATCATGAATGACAAAAATAAACAGCAGCTTTGCTGCATTGAAGAAAATGACTCCCCAGGATCACTGGAACCACCCCATTGTCGACACATTCATCCATTCCTCCAGGTTTAACTTGTGAGAGAGAGAGGGGGAGGGAGAGGCAGAGCGAGTCAGTAAGCAGACACAGAATGAGAGAGGAAGGGTTAGAGGACGTATGGAAGTTTTAGACCGGTGATCACGGTAGGCGATGCAGAGAAGATCTGGGGATTCGTCCAGCTCCTCGAAAACAAGGACATTCCTCAGCATGCAACTGAACAGTGAGATAATATCTGGATCCGTTCCAACAGAAAATTTGGTCACATACTTTTTTTGTGTACATATAAAATGAGAGATCGCAATCTGAGGAACGTTTTGTGAAGAAGCACTTGTTTCATTTGCTTAAAAGACGGGAAAGAATACAACGGTGAATAATATGGAATTAAGCTAATGCCTAGAGGAAATCTTCAGGTTTGAGTTCAAGGTAAGTGAACAATATACTTAATTTTCACAATATTTTTCATCATGGAAAAACGATTCATACATTTAGAACCGTTTTAAATTTAGAAAATATATAGTTAAAAAATGTAAATGTAATTTGATTAAAAAAATATATGTTGATGAATTCTTTTTAGCTTATAATGGGGGAAAACCAACTTCAAACAGTGGTAAAGTTGGTAGGGGAAATACAATAGTCTACATAACAGGAAAAAAAAAAAATCATGTTAATATTCTACAGTAGTTTTTTTTTTCTCTATAAATGCCAGATTTTTCCTATGTAGATGATACTTAAAATCATCGACATATTATACACCATTTGTCTATTTCATAACACTCATTACATAATGTTATGCTAGAAGGAGCCATTTCGAAATTATAATGAAGTTATGAAACCCTAATTATTCTGAAAATATAAACACTGTTTATGAAGTCATGAGCCCCGAATGATTGAAGTAGATAGGAGCACAAATGACTCCATATGGTCAACACTCACAGTTCATTACTGAGAGCTACTTCCTTGCTTAATTATGAACACGGCCTGGAACACGTACCGCTAATCATATGACGCGAGAAAATCTTATTTATCAAATGTCAGTTTGAAGACAGTGTGTTTTTGAATGACGGGATTACAGCTGTAATGTTTATATTTGCAGGAGAACGAACAAAGATGGGCAAGACCTTGTCTACCATGTAACCAATCCGGACTCTGATTCCATCAGGAGATAATAATTTGGAGGGAATTTTTTGGAAAATCTTTTGCTTACACAAACACAAGTGCATCATTTGAACTTGAACGTACCACCACCCTCGGACCAGGAGTCTGTGACAATGCTGGACGAGCCCACGGAAAAAACCAAAGTACAACTTTCCGAAGCAGAATGGCTAGCAATAGCGTCTCGTCCATGCCGGAGCTCAACCAAACAGGGAGCGAGGATTGGGAATCCAACCAGCTTGGAGAACCACTCCATTGGGCAGCGCTGCTCATTCTTCTGGTCATCATCCCCACCATTGGTGGAAACATCCTGGTCATTCTGGCAGTGTCATTGGAGAGAAAACTCCAGAATGCCACTAACTTCTTCCTGATGTCTCTGGCTGTGGCCGATCTGCTGGTGGGATTGCTCGTCATGCCCATCGCTCTCGTGACTGTGCTATTTCGTAAGTAACCTTAACATTAATTATGGAGGATTGTTTATTGTACAATTTATTAGCAGATGGAGTCTGTAAAGTTTCTCAGAATTACACTAAAACCATATTAAACCATGATAAAGACCATGTTTCGTTTCCCTGCACTGACAGAATGAAGACACACAGAAGTCAAGCACTCTTCAAAACATTTCTGGTGTAAACATGCCTCACAAGTTTCAAACTACACAACATCTGCCAAGCTACTACTATTATCGTTATGATGCCAGCTTGGCTTTCAGTTCCGATGCCAAACACCCCAGTCCATCTATTATTTCTCATTAATTAGACCTGATGACATTTATTGAACCTTATTTGCTGCACCTTGTCTGTTTCAGGTTGTTTACTCGACCATAATTTGGCTCTTGAACAAGAACCTTAAAGGGACAATCTAGCAATGAAATTCAGTCGTTATTCGCTCAACTTCATGTCATACCAAACCTTAGGACTTTCAATGTGGTCCAAGGTTTGGAACAACATTAGAGTAAATGACTGAATTTCCATTTTTAGGGTGAATTATCCTTTTAAGACTGCTGGGTAGATTACGTATAAATTGTAGTCCGTTACGGATTCCAAATTGCATGGCGAAACTTGTAGTTAGTTACGTAATCCATCACATAACACATTTTAGGTAATATAATCAGACTACTTTTTGATTACTTTTGACCTAACTTTTGACCTAAAAAACCCCCCCAAAAAAACCAACATGATTGTGTACTATATATTGTTATAAACAAACAAAGTGAAAGAAAATATATTTAATTCGTTGTTATTAACAACATGAAGTGCATTAAACCAAACTGGGGTTTGTAAAGAACTGCAAGGTAAATAAAAAGAATGTGTGCATCAGTAGCTGATGCAATGTTGAAATGTTGAGAAAACACTTTTTTATTTTTTTATTAAAATAAGTCTGGTAAATTATAGCGACATGACTAGTCTTTGTGTGAAGGTCCACAAACTGGAAGACTTTCTGAGTGTATAAGCGGCAGGCTATTTTAGAAAGAAATGTTTAAATGATGAAAAAGAAGAATTAGGGAGAATCAAATTATAAATACTGCTATTAGGTAAATATGTAATCAATAAAAATGTAACTGTAGTTTGATTAGGACTATTTTAAAATGTAATAATCTAATATTACAACAAGTACTTAACAAGTACTGCAATCCAGATTACATGTAATTAGTTGCTACTTTAAGTCCAGTTACGGACTGGAAAATATTTTAACAGATGCTATTCATCCAAAATAAATGGTCAAACACTGTGTTGGAGAAATTGGAAGAAAACGTAACCCAAAGATGGGTAAAGGTGGGCTTCTGTTGGATGTTTTTGTTGAAAACCTCAAGCCCAAACTTGGTTTAAGTAGCCAAGTTAAATCAAGCCTTGATGACACAAAGAAACTGAAGATAGGATGGGAAAATGACTTGCAAACAGCTTCTAAAGGTGTTCCACAGAAGGAAAACCATGTGTGAATGCAGACAGAGAAAGAAGGGTTTCGCCAAACAGCTGAAGCTTACCAGAAGTCATGAACACTGACAGGTAATTAAATCAAATTACCTTTGGAGGAAGGGGTACAAGAATACAATATGTTGAGTGCCACAATTTATTGACCAAGACAGCGGTAACTCTAGACGTTAATTCGCAACATAATAACTCGCGATTAAATGTAATCATAAAAATTAAAAGCAACCTTTACCTACTGGAGTAAATCAACGCTTTCAGTCTTGTGGAGGTAAGATGTGCTTGCTAAAACATTAAAACCAAATGTCCAAAGGCCGCGTCTACATCTGTGGACCAGGTGAAGACAGGAACTGAAGTTAAAGCCATGAAAAACTCATGAACTCTGTGAAAACCTACACAGCGCTTGATAAAGAGTCTCAGCAAGGCTAAAAACAAGAGCCTACTATGGAGAGCACACCACAAATGTGTTTCTCTGAGAACCAGAGAAATATTTACATGAGGAAGTTGAGACTTGGCGGCGCAAACCTAAAGTGTGGTAGAGCAGAGTGAGTCTTTATTTTGCTTTCAGCAAGAGAGGGCACACTTACCTGTCAGTCTATATGGGAACTAGGGCTGGACGACATAGTAAATCTGTTCGCTTAGATATTGTCTTGCCTACAAAATCTAAGCAATATCAATTATTTTCAAGTGCCATGACATTTGAACAAACTTGAGTTATCACCCAAAATCGTTTATAGGGGGTTCTATGTGGTATATTTCATATACTAAAGTGTTTGGGTGAATATTATTTAAGTAAAAACATTTGATTGCTATATTGACACATATAAATTAGCATAACCTTTTATAGATTTTTATTGTTTTAGTTCTTAGGCTGCAGTCACTTTAGCCAGAATGTTGTGGGAAAAAGATCCAGTGTCTATTGTCAACAGTGTAGTGATGTATGAAGCACAACTCACACAATCGCTTTCAAATCAAGTGGCTATCTGTTGGTCAACACAGCTAATTCGCATTGCAAAATCTGTTGATAATCTTTCACCCTTACGCAAAATTCCCAATTGCATGGATTCCTATAACAATGACTGTATTTTGCAATGGAAAATAGTGTAAATGCTGACCGCACATTTACACTCTACAAAATTATTTCAGATTCAACATTGAGAATCTATTGAACAATAGACTTGGGCTTTTTGGATAAAAGTTTCTGTGATTGGGAGAAACTGCATAGTTGACAATTTTACAAAAATGTAAGCACACAAATACAGAATAGTGTCATCTAATGCAGGCTGTCAATCAAAATTAACCGTATATATTAATCCACTTAACTTTTAAAGTTTTGAAATATACTTTTATATTGCAATAATTTCACACACAATCTTGAAATTAACGTAGAAAACATAATGACAGTACTTTTTTAAATATTTGTTTAGTGGCATCTTTTTTATGACCGAAGGCGAGCATCACTGATGTCTCTGAATTTTTGTTTTTTTCTTTTCCTTTTTAACCATTGACTATAAGCATTCAACATTACAATATAATTGAGAGCTATCAATTTTAAAATTTATAAGACTTTAAAAAATAACTTCTAATTTAAGTGAATTTAAACAATCTTCACATAAACCCATTATAATAAATGTCATATTTACATATGCCCTTTAGCAAATAGGAAATATAACCTACAGAAATTGAATAAAGTTATCAAACACCAAATTCTAAATTAAATAGGCTATAGATGAATCCTTAAAGCTACAAAAGCAATTGATTTCTTCTTTTTTTTCTCTTTTGTTCTTTGATAAACAGACATCACAGCAGCTGGGTTATTAGCTTATTTGGCTGCTATTACTTTAAGAGCTGCCGCTGACGTGGATCTGAAGCACTTGTAGAACTTTTCATTAACGCTTTAATATGAAATGATACAGGCTACAGCGCGCTGCCATATTTGTGCGTGCAACTGAAGAGCATGCACTACGAGCAAAGTATAACGGCTGACAGGACAGAAAGATTTGTTTTTACTAACTTGTGGCCTGACAAAATCTCATTACTGTTGCTCCTCGTCACCTGTACTGTTTACGTGCTCGTTTGACTCACGCCTGTCGCTGAGGTGGAGTGTGCATCTGAAAAAAATCTCCTGTTTTATGTGGTCATAAAGATGTTCTGCATCTAAATAAACACACTTCGTCAACGAGACTGAAGCTGCAGTTGTGAGTGGGGTGGTCAACCCTAGCTCCGCCCCTGCGTTAACTGCGTTAAATTCGAAAAATTAATAGAATAATCGATTGCGTTAACATGCTAATTTCGACAGCACATACATACACATACATATGAACAGTAAGATTTTTAATGTTTGAACCATTCAAAAACTTGGAGTCAGTATTTTCTATTATTTTTTGGTCAAGAAATTATAGAAATGAATTCAACAATCATGCTGGTTAAATTAGTTTGCCTCAAATGACTGCAAAAACATGCTGGATTCAGAAAACCTAGCTGGCAATAATGTAGCCCTCTCTGAGGAGCTTCTGTGAGGATCTGTTTAGTGAAGATGGGTGATCTGACCAATGCCAGTCTTCAACATCTGGTTATAGGCTCTCCAAACCATGGAGGTCCGCTCACACACACAAGTTTGGAGATACACTACGGTTGAGGTCCATGAAGGCAAGAAATCATGTTTAAAATGTAAGCACACATTGTGAAACTGAGACCCAAAAGTTTACACAAAATCTAACTTTGTTAAACCAGTAACCTGAAGTATTTGGAGGAGCTTATTAAGAGATGTACGATGTATTTTATGAAAAATTTCACTAAATTTAGCATTTTACCTTCCTTTTCATTTCTGGTAAATGTGGAATTGTCATGAGAGCAATAATACGGCATGTACCACACAGTTTATCTGTTTTACTTGAGCATGAAAAAGACCAACAAAAACTGAAGAGATAAAAACAATGTAATCTTTTTCAAAGGCTTTAAACAACAGCATTTGTAACTGCAATGGGATGAGGACCAACTCGATTATCCACCATTTCACGTCTGTCACTAAAATAAACAGCGTCACTGGAGAGCTTGATGAATAGTGCAAAAGCCCCTGAATGTTTAATCTTTTGAATTGTTTGTGTTAAACTCAAGCTTGTTTCTATTTATTTAATAATGTTAAGATCCACTAAATACAAGATGGGATGCAAAGGCTGCGATGAATTTAAAGCAATGCATTAATGTTCATGTCCAAACAAGATATCAAAAAACAAGGAAAACTAGTCTACAATATTTACATTTAAGGCGAGCCTGATTTGTCAAGAAACACTGGGAAATCCTTAATCATCTGAAAGGATTAGCAAAAATGTTTTATATGAATTAGTAAAAAAAAAAAAACTGTATTGCATTGTTTATTCCATGTCACTCATTTATTTTCCCACCATGAAAGATCTGTGATTTACAACATATTTAACTTAATCTGAAGTTCTTCATAGGTGACTGAAGAGAAGAACATTTAGGAGAATAGGTTTGGGCAGCATTTTTCCAGAAACACTGAATGGCACAATAACTCTGATGAAAGCCATGCTAAGTTAGCGTGCATGACATGATGTTGAAAAGATGTCTTTAAAATGTGTGTGTCCCATCACAAAGAGTTGGACCTAGTTTAAATTCAGAGAGCCCACTGATTAGTGCTTAATATTCTCTTCATATTTCAGACTCCAGATGGCCCCTTGCAGATTTCCTGTGCCCTATCTGGCTGTTCCTGGATGTCTTGTTTTCAACTGCCTCCATCATGCACCTGTGTGCCATCTCCCTCGACCGCTACATTGCGATCAAGAAACCAATCCAGCACAGCCAGTTCAAATCCAGAGCTAAAGCGCTGGCTAAGATCACACTTGTCTGGCTAATCTCTATAGGTATGTCACAATGTTAGCCATTGGCCTTTAAAGATGCAGGGAATTTCCATTTTCAATTGTAAAAACACAAATGCCAATTTCCTTCCAGAAGATGAAGAGGCTTATAAATGGGAACAAACTTGTATCTAGAATTGCATAACCTATATTTAATAAAATGTGAAATTATAGCTTTACACAAATCTGGCAAAACCCAGTCTCTAAGTGCCAAACCGATCGATGATCTCAACACTCGTCGTCTCTGGAAAAGTTGCATGTGCATAAATTTCATTTATCTCACGTCACTGACTGACCAGTGAGCTTCTATTATTTATACAAGCAAACAATTCACTTTTAATGAGCAGGTTTTAGTGATACGTGGACGTTGGCTTGTGGGGGGTGGAATGAAAGTAAACACCTCGCAATTTCTGCTCGTTAACATCAGTCCAGACGATTACTTTGGCTGCATTGTTTGGACAAGCTCAACGCACGGTTCTAGAATCGTGAAGCTGTTTCACCACCATTAAAGGCAGGCCACGTGATGTGTCACTTCAACACTGACCATGAAACTGTGGACTCCTGAGAACGGCTTTGCATATTCTCACGTTTGACAAAGCAGTATTACTGAGAGAAAACAGGCAACAGATGGTTATAGATACTTAAACTGAGAGACCTCAAATCCAAGATGTATTATTGATGTTATAACTGCTATTATTAGTAATGAATGGCAAATGTATACACTATTCCAATTGTTATTACACAAGTGTTCCACAATATCGAAAAGACATCATCTGCTGTTTTTAATTTTACTGCGCTATGAGTTTTGCTCTTATAAGATGTTGCATCAAGTTAAAACATGCCTCGAGGCCTGTGTTCTGTTCCATTACACAGTGCTACATCCAGTTTTTGTTTTTTTCCCCCGAACAACAGATCTCATCTTATGTGAGCACCTCTTAAGAACCTAATCAAGATCAGATGAACC
Source organism: Onychostoma macrolepis (assembly GCF_012432095.1). NCBI lineage: Eukaryota > Metazoa > Chordata > Actinopteri > Cypriniformes > Cyprinidae > Onychostoma > Onychostoma macrolepis. The sequence continues at coordinate 30,457,716 of NC_081176.1, read as the reverse complement.
CCACACAATCTGAACTGTTCAAGGCTTAAGCAGAACCAGTTTGTCAAAGGGTTTTGAAAATTCACCAACTAGTAGCATTGCTTAAAAACAGAAGGTAGCTGCCAAAATACACACAAAAAAAAAAAAACACTATTCGGTGGGCAGGAGCTTACAAAGGGGATGACAGACTATGCCAGGGTTCTCCAACAATGCTCCTGGTGAGCTACCGTCCCGCAGATTTCAGCTCCGATAATTCAACCTATGCTGGTCTCGGCCTGGACTTGGACCTAAATGAGTTGGTCTTGACTTCTACACTGGTTGGAATTAATCTTGCCAGGAAGGTATATATCCAGGAGCAGGACTGGACACCACTGGACTAGGTCATTGCATATTTCCAAGCCTGCTTTTGGTGAGCTAGGTTCTGCAGATTTCAGCTCCAACCCCAAACAAACACACCTGAACCAGGTAATCAAGGTGCTCAGGGCAACTTGATAACTACAAACAGGTGTGTAACTACAAACTGAAGTCTGCAGGGCGTTAGCTCTCCAGTAGCAGGGTTGGAGATCCTTGGACTATGCAATAACTAGTCCAGTGGTGTCCAATCCTGCTCCTGGATATATACCTTCCCGGAGAATTTAATTCCATCTAGTGTTGAAGTCCATGCCCAGACCAGCGTAGGTTTAATCAGAGTCAAGACCGACACCAGAAAAAGGTCGAGTATGAGTTGAGATGAGACCTGAATGTAAATATGCTTTGAGGTAAATGAAATTGGTCTCGAGTACTACCAAAGTGCTCCAACACAGCTGTTTCAAGTAATCCCAAGGACCATGTTTAGCGGGTTCAGGTGTGTTTAAACTCTGGAGGAAGGTACCAGTCTGGGAGCGAGACTGGGCACACCTGAAGTCAATTTTAATTGGTATTGATCATTTCAATGTTTTGTTTAAACTTTATTCTCTGCTAAATTTAACAATTGCTCTTTCTCCATCAGTTATCGCAATACCCATTCCAATCAAAGGGCTACAAGTCTTCGACCATCCAAACAACGTCACCTTCAACAACAACCACACCTGTCTGTTGTCGCCAGAAGGTTTTGGGGACTTCAAAGTGTATGGGTCTTTAACGGCTTTCTTTATACCACTCACAATTATGATGATTATCTACTTGCTGACAATCCAAGTACTGCGCAAGAAGGCCTATCTTCTGAGATCAAGAGCTGCAAGGCCCAGTATTTCCACAGTCTTCCACCAGGAGCTGCCGGGTCTCTCTTCGCCTGAGAAAGTGGTCATTGCAAATGGAATAAAAAGGGACCGAACACTGCATCCAGTCACAGGGGGCGAGGTCCCTCTCCGCAGGATGTCCACCATAGGAAAGAGGTCCATGCAAAACTTGAGCAATGAACAAAGAGCATCAAAGGTTCTAGGGATTGTATTCATGTTGTTTGTTGTGATGTGGTGTCCTTTTTTCATTACCAATGTGACTTCTGTACTCTGTCAAGGGTGCAACAGTAATCTAGTGGAACAGCTGTTGGATATCTTTCAATGGGTGGGCTACGTTTCATCGGGAATCAACCCGCTGGTTTATACGCTGTTCAACAGGACATTCAGGCAGGCCTTTAGGCGCTATATCACATGTAACTACAGTCGTGTAAGGACTCCAAAAATGCAACGGAGAAACAGAATTTCTTTTCGGCCATCGGTGACCGAAAACTCAAAACGGTTTATAAAACATGGTATGCAGAACGGCATCAGCCCTGTAAGTTACCAGAGTCCTCTCCGGCGTCGTCCCACGCACCTGCAGACCTCTGCAAACATCACGCTGGACACATTGCTTCTGACGGACAATGAAGACTGTAAACCTGACGAACACGTAAGCCACGTGTAGTACATCCGATACACTTTCGGATAAGAAGCCAAGATAGAGATGTGCCAGTCGTTCAGTGCCAAAAGCCCACAAGCTCTCATGGGAACCAATGAGATATGGTCTAAAATGGTTCAGAAGGGCTGCATAAAATGGTCAGGGGTTTTTGTTTTGCATGGCCGCTAATATCACACTTGGTCGCACTTTATTTTAAAGGTCCAATTCTCCCCATTAACAAGTCATTAACTACAACTTTTGCCCTCAATAACCTCGTAATTTACTGCTTATTAATAGTTAGTAAAGTAGTAGTTAAGTTTAGGTACTGGGTAGGATTAGGGATGTAGAATATGGTCATGCAGAATGCGTGTTTTATAAGTACTAATAAACAACCAATATATAATAATAGGCATGCTAATAAGTAACTAGTTACTAGTGAGAATTGGTCCCTTTACTAAAGCGTTACCTAATACTCCATCTTAAATCCTTGGATTGGGAGACAGATTGGCACTTAAGATGAACGTTTAAGAACCCCCAAAAGACACAAATAGCTTTGGGGTGTGAAAGTAACGGCCAGCCTAATAATTGGCGGTACTGTGAAAATAAACACAGTACTTACGGCAAAGAGAGGAGTATTTTTGCACATCCCAAAGTTAGTAGACAGGGTCTACAATGTGAAGCCAAAATAAGATATCTTCTCAATATAAGCACAATAAATTACATCTCCACTTACCTTCTGTATACAATGAAGAAAAATAATAAATGCTTCACTAAGTTATGGCAGGTCTTCTTTACTTCTGTAGACTGATCTTGAATCAAAAATGCCTTTGAACATGTAAGAAATGACTTTGTAGATACTCTCATTTTTCAAGATTCTTCTGAACTATTGCTAAATAAACTTTTTTTCAGATAAAATTAGTTGACATTATGATTTCATTACGCGTTCAGAAAATATTTCTTGCATACTGAATATGCAGAAACATTTGAACTTAGTGTTTGTTTTGGCTATTGCTCAGTTTATAATTGCACAAAAAGCATGTCAATGGTGCTACTTTGAAGTTGTGAAAAATGCATTACTATGAAGAAAAAAAAAAAGAAAAAGAAAAAAAAAAAAATCAACCATGTTTTACAGCATTATCTTATGGTGAAAAGATTCCTTTCATATTTGTAGTGAGTGATAAATCAACATCCACAACAGAAGGTGTATAGTCATGACTTGCAAGTGCAACAGGGATAGGAGGCCTGTCGGACAGACGACAGAAACCTGTTGAATTGTTGCAGCTCTGTGCACTCTCTAAACACAGGAAGGATTTATATAGATTTTTTTTATTTATTTTTTTTAACTCACAATTGATCATAGGATTATCGCATGGCCTTTTTAGGGCTTAAAATAGTTCACCAGTTCTACTTGGCCAAGAACCAGAGGGGGTGTCTGAGGGGGAATTTACTGCCGGCAAAATAAAAATAAAAAAAGAAGCATATGGGACAACACAACATGTTCTACCCTTGCATGCAGGGTGTTTAAAGGTGCAAGCTGTTTTTGATCAAAATCTGTGGTTGGGCCTATGATTAAAAACTACTACTTCAAAGTATTTTTGCCATGAAACTGTTGATTTTTGAGGTCAACAAATGTTGCCATTTAGATTGATCCATGATCAATGCTGGCTATTTCAAGATTTACTCAACATCCAGATGTTTTGAAGTTTGTAGTGTAGCGGACATGACCCTAAAACACACTAATTATACCAACCAATCCATTTTGAAAATATGTATATTTACTAAAACTAAAAACGAAAACGCATACTACACTTTAAAAAAATGCTGGGTTAAATATAACCCAGTGCTGGGTAAATATTGGACAGAACACATGCTGGGTTGTTTTCAACCAACAGTTGGATTAAATGTTTAACCCAACCACTGGGTTCGTCCATATTTTACCCAGCGCTGGGTTGCATTTAACCCAGCATTTTTTAGAGTGTAGTAAATGGAACCACAATGGGGGTAAATGATAACTAATGTCTGGTTGAAGTTAGAGGTGTGCGATATATATCGTTTGCGATAATATTGTAATTGTTGTTGTAGCGTTGTGCGATTTGACCAAACAAAATACACCTACAGAGTACACGCATACATGATGTGAAGGTTAGAATAAATGCGTGTGTGCATTTAGAGTGCATTCTTTTACTGCATGATTCAGTCTGTTACAAAATTCAAGAATTTGTGACAGAAAATGTATATTTACATCATTTCATGCAGTTCAATATCACAGTTCAATTCAAAATCAATCTCACATGAAGAGTACAGTTTTTTCCCCAAAAAATTAGCATGAATAAAAATTTGATTGATTTTCAATAAAAAGTTCAATAGACAAGAAGTTAATCAAGAGACTTACGTTTTAGACGCCATATTGCCTGTTTTTGCTCTATTACGACAACAACAATAATTCCAAACACAGCCACAGCACTGTTTTGCGTCTCTGAGCAACATGACGGTGTTTCGTTTCTGAATGAATCAACTATTTAAATGATTTGGTTCAATTGCAATGACTCGCTTATTAACAGCGACTTGCTGCCACCTACTGGCAGTTTTAATTTCACGTTTATAGTATCTTTTCGTTTTTAAATCATTTCAAATATCAGTATTCAACCTTTTATATATAATATTTCAAAATATTTATGCATTTGTAACAGCAAGTTAAATGCATTCATGTCCTGCATTAAACAGTGTTGTAAATACATCTACATGCCACTTCAGATGCAGCTTCTGTTTCCCCTCTGCATTGAAAAGGTGAATTTAGTTGATACTGATTTAGAGAATATGACAGAAATTTCCATTAACTCTACATACACTCAATGCCCAAATACTAGGTAGAGGCACAAAAGGATGGCAAAACCCTCACTGACAATAAAGCAAGTGCCACAGGGCATGATGGGAGGAAGTGATCCATCTCTTAATGGGATCAAAATCAACTGCTGAGGACAAGCACTCCAGAAGACACTCTAACCACATCTGTAAAGCGCTGCAGATTAATGGGTGGAATCTCGTCTGTGTATACATTAAGGGCTGATTAATCAGGGTTACTGGCAAGCTATCAAAGAGCGGCTCATCCCGACGCGGTCTGTTTATAATGAAGCGCAGCATGAGACGACAGGGAGCGTTGATGAGAAAGAGACAGGTGAGGATAGACAGCACCATACCTGAACAAAATGAATCCAATGGACTCCACAGCAGCCCTCCGAACATCGTCGTTCACGTCACTTACCTGACAGGAAGAGGGACGAGAAATCAGAGCGATGTATATGGATAAAATATTACATTTATTATTCTAAGGAAATAGCCTATTTAGTTTATTTTCTTCTATCATAATACCAAAATTAAGTGAACATAAGGGTGAATTTAAGTCGATGGCTTTAGGCAGATGTTGCCAGCACTCAATTATTTTAAAAGTTAAAATAAAAAGTTTTTGTTCTATAATAAAAAGTTTTAAACTAAATGCATCTTCCTTGGAATACTGTATTTGTAATAAAAAGGATCTCCCACATATCCACAATATCAATATTAGTCATCAATCATACAAACTAATCCTCAATCCCTCACTAAGCAACTTTAACTCTGTTTGGCATGAGTTATTTTTTATCCATTGAATAAATAATCAAGTAATAATTAAAGCTGTAGTGCCTGAGCTTTACCAGAGCATAACTCTGAAAGAAATACAGATATTACAACAAAACGTCCAGCAGAATAGTTAACAAAAGTAACACTGCAAGCTCTTTAGCTGCAAGTACAAAATGATTTATGGAAATGTCGCCATCTGCAGGAAATGCAGGATAGATGCCCTGCTGAACACAAAAATAGACTTTCAATCGGTTACTCTGCTGCCCTGACAGAGATGTTATTTAAAAGAGGTTATTAAAATAAATATTATATTATACTATATTATACCCTGTTCTGTTCATTTATATGTGTGTCTTCCCCTAACTTTAAAAGTCTTTTTTTCCACTTTTCATTAGGTAAAGTTACATTTTAACATTCTTAAAAATCAGGAAAAAAAAAAAAGTGTAGGATTACAATCTAATCATTTTATCTTATAACTGAGGAATGACCCTTATATTTGTTTGAGTCTAATAATACTATTGCTTGTAACATTTGCCAGTGTAAGACTCACAGCCACATGTAGCAGTCGTCGGATGGCTTTGTTATTCCCAGAGCCGCAGTACGCCATGGCCACTGTGTACATTCCCGACCGGCGCAGGATGGGGTCCTGTCGGGACAGTGAGATAAAACAGAAGCTCAATGCGCTGTCTGCATGGAAGACCAGAACCTCAGAACACAGCAAGCCACACAGTTAAATGTATTCACAGAATAAACATGGCGTTCTGGAAACAGTTAAGACTTTTTGCAAAGAATTTATTCTGCCTGTTAAAGAGACAGAATTAGAATTAAGAAAAATGTTGCTAAACTAGGGGTGTGCGATACTGAAAAAAAAAAAAAAAACATCGATATTTTCTGGGATTTTATCGATAACGATAATTAGACAATATTTTGCCGAGTGTGTTACTGCGCTGGTATCTTAAAGGGATAGTTCACCTAAAAATGAAAATTCTGTCATTAATTACCCTCATGTTGTTCCAAACTCATAGGACCTCCGTTTATCTTCAGAACACAAATTAAGATATTTTTGATGAGAGCTCTCTTACCCTCGATAGACAGCAAGTGTCCTTACACGATCAAGGCTCAGAAACGTAGCAAGGACATCGTTAAAATAATCCATGTGACAGTGGTTCAACCGTAATTTTACGAAGCTACGAGAATACTTTGTGCGCAAAGAAAACAAAAATAATGACTTTATTCAACAATTTGTCTCCTCCGCGTCACCCTATAGCACCATTTTTCACATTTGTAAACAACGTATTCAACGTATGTACGCAGATACGTTGTTTATGTTCAGATCAAAGTGGAAACAACGTAAACAGCGCATTCACGTACATACGTTGCTTTTTTTGAATGGTTTTTGAAAAATACTCGATAATGTCAAATCGCACATCGTTAAAACAACAATTACAATATTATTGCAGACGATATCGCACACCCCTATACGAAACATTACATTTTTATGAAAAAGGATGCAATTAAGGGTATGTACAGAAATAGTTTTGACTTAAAATATATGTAAAAACTCAGTGCTCACCTTATCTCTACACAGACTCTCAATTAGAGTATCGGCCTCTTCCATCCTTCCGTACATCACCATTGCGATGCCAACAGCCAGTCCACGCAGGATCTTCTCATGCTGGGTTTCCTGAGCGTAGCCCACCATGTCCTCAATGGCCTGGGCTGACTTTGAGCCCAACATCACCAGTCCCAAAGCAAGACCAGCCGCCTCTCCTGTGACAACACCAATTAACAAAATGACAGTGAGCTTAACGTAGAATTACAGACCGAATGTTGCCCATTTAAACCTGATTGTTCTGGGTGGTTGCCCAAAATTTGACCAACAGTAAGAGTGATGCTTGCCTTCATGAAAACTACTGATAAAGATTAAGCTTTTTAATGAAGGTGCCAAAATAACAAATAATAATAATAATAATAATAATAATAATAATGAAAATGCTGCACATGCCTGTTACTGCGTCATCTTGATAGAGGTTTGATTTGAGCAGGTCGTAGACATCTTGGCGAGCAGTGCCCAGGGCAGCTAACCCGAGACCCAGAGCGCCACCATGTCGAACAATCTGCAAAAAAATAAATATTGATGTAGAGTGTTATTCCTGCTTTATGGAATTGCAGTGCCATGAAACTTTATTTGAGCGTGATTCTGCACATACATCATTACTGGCACTCTTTAGCTGGCTCAGAAGGTAGTCAATGATGTCCCCTCCGTGGTTAGCATGGATCAGTCCGAGAGCGTATAGCCCTCCTCCTTCCTGATAGGCTGATCCAGGTGAGGTGTCTTTGGGCAGGTAAGTCGCCATTAACTGTAGTGCTTCCTTTTCATGGCCCTGGACACAAAAACAAAAAAAATTACAATTATGATTACAAATGCTAAAATATTTTTTGCACTACAAACAAACAACTTAAGCAGTTATCTAAATACACAAATAAAACATCTAAAACATACTAGAAAAATGAAAACCTCACATCTAAAACCAGAAAACACACACACACACGTAAAACAAAAGCAAACAAACATGTAAGACAAGAAACATGCATCTAAAAAAACAAAAGCAATCAAACATGTAAAACAAAAGCAAAAGCACACATGCAAACAAAATACATTTACAAGCAAACACGCTTGTAAAACAACAAACATACAACTAAAACAAAACTGGTCTTAAAAATCAAACAAATACAAACAAACATAAAACAAAAGCAAACATGTAAAAGAAAAATCTAAATAAATGCAAACAAACATCTAAAACAAACAAAAGCAACTGAACATCTGAAACAAACTAAAGCAAACAAACACCTTAAAAGTGAAAAAAAATGCAAACAAACATGCAAAACAAACAAAAGCAAACAATCACCAAACTGCTCCCTTTTTGTGGAAAGCATCTTGAACATATTGATAATGCTAACCCTGTGAATGACACCAAGACTGGCTGTTGCTGTGAATTTGGCCCAGTTAGTTGCCCTTGCCAGCCACTCCAAATTCTCTCTGTAAAATAAAAAGGTGACAATTATCATAATCTGTTTTCTTGTTATCAGTATCATTAAATGTTAGAGAGACTAAAGCCGCTTTTCCACCGCAGGAACTTTCCCCAGGAACTAGGGACTTTGGGTCGGTACTGGATGTGTTTCCACCGCAAGAACCAGGATCTAAAAGTTCCGGGTTCAAATTTGCCCCTCAGAAAGTCCCTGCTCGTGAGGTAGTACTTTTTCAAAGGTATGGAACTTTTGGGGGTGGGACTTGGGCGTTGAGCATGCTGATTGGTTGAGTTCACGCAGCATTGTATTTCAACCACCTCTGAAATACAATGCTGTATTCACATATTTTTTTTTTTTTTTTAAATATTACTTATTGTGTCATGAAATGTAGTTTTAAATAGGGATGCATCGATCCGATATTCAGGATCGGTATCGGCTCCGATACTGGCATTTTCTGCAGATCGGGTATCGGTCAGACGAGACCGATCCGAATCCGATATTGTGCGTATACTATTCTGTGTTATTGTTAAGCCCAACGAAAGCACAAAAACATTATAAAGCACCATAAAGTCAAAGTCCAAGTGTTCTGAAGCCGTTCCATAGTTTAATGAGAGGTACAGATGAATATTTAAGACGTTAAACTCAAGTTCACTTAAACTCTTCTGTCCGCTGCATCTGTCTGTCATCCTGCAGTCAAGACGACGAAACTCTCTCGAAGAGCGCACAATAACTAAAATTTAAAACAGATTTTTTTTTTAACTGCTAGTTTGTCTTACTACGTTTAAAGAAAATGATTTTGTTGAGCGTCTGCGTCTTACTTTCAGTTTCATTCGCGGCAGTTTGCACGTCGGCTTGTTGAAGAGATACTCAGCTACTCGTCCGCAGCGATGCATGTTGCATTAGCGCAGTCATATCTGACTATTATGTCATAGCCTGTAACACGGTCTCACACGTTTATTATTTTAACATTTTAGGAGGAATACAATTTACATATGTGGCTTCAACAACCAGATGCATTTACACATGTCCAGTTTCGTCTGGAATGCGGCCCCGACCACCTCCTGAAGTGGTTTGAGCGATCAGATTTATATTACAAAACGCATGACCAAACGTTTTACACAGCCCCTATATATTTTTTCATGTTATTTTTTCATTAAAATTAAGTTGTCTAATAGATTGTGTTTAACACACAAAAGAGTGACACAGAAGTACAGAAATTCTACATTGATTTAAAAAACAAAACAAAAAAAACTGCACTGGTATCGGATCGGAATTGGCCGATACTCAGACTTTTCTGGATCGGATCGGAAAAAATGCTATCGTTGCATGCCTAGTTTTAAACGTATTTCAGGCGAGAATGTAGTTGTTTAAAACTCAAATCTGTGTTTTTTTTTTTTTATAAAGACAGCGCCTATTTGAAAATGTGCTTCGCTGATTTCGAAGACATGAGCTCCACGCGATCACCAGGCGCTCAGTGCTCATGTATCCCACTGAGAGCAGCCTCAACTCGGCTAGTCCTTCTGACATTTACTGCTGGCTCTGATGTCTCTGTAGTGGTTAAACATGAGATATAATTCATTTAGGTAAATCTAACAGGTAATCTTTGGTCTTTATTATATAACTATAAATGTGTGAAAATGAAAATAAAAAGAGGCAATGCTGTTTGACATAATATTTTGTTTCATTGTAATGCATGTATGTTCCCTGAACTACATTTCTGCGGCTATTAATGTGTTTAAATGAAAACGAAAAGAGGCAGTGGTGATTGATATCATATTTCGTCTTATTGTAAATACAGTAAGAAAAATTGCAGTGGCCAAGGTGAGCTGACTGACGTTATCAAGTACGCTGCTGTTTGCAGAATTACCGGACTAGCGTCGTCCCGTCCGTGGGAGTTCACACTCCCGAGGCGTACATGCGAAGTTCGAACTACAGAGGACGCAAGGCCGAAATTTGCATACTGGGTATTGAGAAACACACGCAGACCTACGTCACCAGACTATTTGCCTAATCTTCACGGTACTTTAGACCGCGACGGAAACGCAGACAGCAATAGGTCTGTGGGGGAAAAAGTTCCTGGGACAAACTGTTCCAGGTAATTTCAGTGGAAAAGCAGCTTAAGCATGTGAATGTGCTTTACCGTAGAAACTGGTCACTAGTTGTTCCCGTGTGCATGAATGAGTTTGCTATGACCGTTGCTGTGTGACACACCGAATTTCGCACCGCATCCTGAAATATGTCAGGAAAAAAACTATTAGCTTATGAATTGAGTATACCAACATCTAGGATTTGATTTATATTCAATTTACTTGAGCTGACATCAAATATCATTAGAGGCTTTAAGCAGTTCAAGAGCTGGATTCTTACCTTTGTGTTTTTGAGAATCATCAGGTCTGTGTTGTTGTTTCGAATGAGGAACTGAAGGTGCAGCTCAATGGCCATTTCACCACTTAATATTTTGATCATTTTTGAGTTCTGGTCTTTCGGCTCACCCTTCTATTTTAAGAAATTACAATTTAAACATTTTTATACAAGCATGATATCTGAAGTGCTAAAAGACTTTAAGTGATGACTCACCACATTTGCAGCTTTTCCAGCTGGAGAACTGCCAGCTTTATCCTCCGTCTCCATGGCATCACTGAAACAATAACAACATATTCAATTTATGTTCCACATCCTCTTATTAAATTTTTTTTAGATTTCAACCTTTTTGTTAAAATAACCCTCAAGGATATTAAAGTGAAGTGAAGTGATTTTACTATGATTATGGGGGTGACTCAAGAAAACTAACTTGAATGAATAAATAAATAAATTTACAAAAACGAAAAATGCAAAAGAAAATGAAGCCTATTTTTAGGACCATTATAATTTGTTGCAGTGACATTTCTAATTGTCAATGTCAATGAAATACTGTATGTTTTTATTTTTCGCATGTAAATAAATATACACAAATAAATAAAACTACTACTATCATGACAGCTGTATGTGCTTTTTGAAGCTTCAAAACTCTGGCACCCATTCACTTGCATTATATAGACAAAGATATGATTTTTCTTAACTTACTTACCAATTAGTTTGAAACACCAATACGGAAGCAGTAACATGTCTACCTGTCTTTCTCTTGGGTGGGCACAGTGCCGGTGTTGGTGGATCCGGGCACCGCAGGGATGGGTGTGCCTACGGTCCGCAGGTTCTGAATGACAGAAGACAGGAACTGCTGGCTGGCGCTCTCATACAGGTCAAAGCAGATCTGATATGCCATCAGGAGGTTATCCTCTTTGACAAGCTTCTCCAATATATCGCTCACAGCTTGAGGGTCGTCGAGGAAAATCAGACACTAAGATGAAAAACAAAAAAGTGAGAAAGGAATCTCTGAACGCACAGCAGGAGAAAGATCAACCCATTCAGGACAGGTCACCTGGCAAACGTTAATGAAGTCAGGCTTCTCTAGGTTCATGTACAGCTTGACGAGAACTCTGAGAACGTCGTTACGAAACTTCTTGTTCTGCATGAGGGACATGCAGATCTTCAGGCTGTAGGCCAGCAAACCACCAATGTCGTTCTGTAGGAAAACAAAACAAGGTCTGAAATATGGTTCTTAAAGGCTTAGTTCACCCAAAAATGAAAATTCTGTCATTAATTACTCACCCTCATGTCGTTCCAAACCCGTAAGACCTTCATCTTCAGAACACAAATTAAGATATTTTTGATGGGATCTGAGAGCTCTCTGACCCTCGGTAGACGGCAAGTGTCCTTACACGATCAAGGTCCAGAAACGTATCAAGGACATCGTTAAAACAGTCAGTGTTTCAACCGTAATTTTACGAAGCTATGAGAATACTTTTTGTGCGCAAAAGAAAACAATAATAATGACTTTATTAAACAAATCGTCTCCTCCGCATCACCCTATAGCGCCATTTTGGAGAGTATCACATACATCACGCGGATACATTGTTCACGCTTTGATCTGAACGTAAAAACATATCCACGTACATATGTTGTTTACATATTAGATACACTCCAAAATGGCGCTTTAGGGTGACGCGGAGGAGACGGTATGTTGAATAAAACCGTTATTTTTGTTTTCTTTGCGAACAAAGTATTCTCGTAGCTTCGTAAAATTACTGTTGAACCACTGATGCCACATGGATTATTTTAACGATGTCCTTGCTACGTTTCTGAGCCTTGATCGTGTGAGGATCCTTGCTGTCTATGGAGGGTCAGACAGCTCTCGGAATGCATCAAAAATATCTTAATTTGTGTTCCGAAGATGAACTAAGTTCTTAAGGGTTTGGAACGACCTGAGGGCGAGTAATTAATGACAGAATTTTCATTTTTGGGTGAATTATCCCTTTAAGATTAATATTCAATTTATGACTCTGCAGATAAAAACATACAGATTCCAGGATGGTTTTCTCGAAGATGTCCAAGCGTCTGGTCTCCAGCGCGATGCCGATGGCTTGTTTGTACATGTGATCTCCTAAGCAGCGCTGGAACATCTTGTTGACAATTCCCTCCAGACGAGGATCAATGCTTTTCTTCTCCTCATCCTCTGGCAGCTCGGCGTTCTCGACACGCAGTTTGGTGTAATGATCGATACACTTGGCTGATGGCCAAAAAGACAATATATTGATGAGGGTTAGTAAGATCTATGTTTTTGAAAGAAGTCTCGTGCTCTCCAAGTCTGTGTTTATTAGTGGTGCAACGGATTGTAGATGATCCATGATTCGTACGAACTAGGCCCCTCGGTTCGGCACGCATGTGATTCACGGATTAACTGTTAAGTTTAACCATCAGAGAGTGAACAATTATCATTTGCTGTTGTTTTGTTTTTCCAATTTACACATTCAAGCAATTTTAAACCAATATTTTGCTCAATGTGCCCTCTTGTCGCCTCAGGAGAGAAGCCAAAAGCTTTTTTTTCCCCCTAACAGAAGTTATGCCTTTTAAATTTGATTATATAATTTGAATATTGATAATAGTTTAGTACAAAATTCGAATTTAGTTTTTTTTTTTAGCCATTTTGACAGCCCTAACACTCTCACTTAGCGTCACAAAGGCAAATAGAAATAGCCATCACTGCCGCTACCTTGTCTACACTGGATACAGTATACAGATGCGCGTTCACTTTAAAACAAAGTTGGTTATGTCTTAAGTAAACGTAAACAGCTGAGAAAGAAACCGGATGATTGTCAGTATCAGGTCCATGCATTTGGTCTTAAAGAGACAGAAGCCTATAAATACCTACTTCTGACTGCTAATCAAACAAAACCACAGCTTTAACAAAGATGAATCTATAAAACTTATGCAGTGGGCACTGTTGTCATATTTTACGCTTAATTATTACATTTCTGCACTTGAATACTAGTCTGTTACTGACTTTATTTGTAACTTTTGTTGTATTCATCTATGCTTGTAATTATAGTAATTAGTAATAATATAAATTATTCTTATAATTATTAATAATGAGTAATTATTCTTGTTTTACTACTGACTTTATTAGTTAAGCTAGTAGTTTTTGCAGTGGTATAGAAGTAAAGTAAGTTTGCAGTAATAGGTGAAAAGCAAACTTTTTTTTTTTGCTGATCAGAAAAACAATCCTATCCGTGACTCAGAATTCGTAATATGATCCGAACCATGAGTTTTGTGATCCGTTGCACCAATAGCGTTTATGTGATCAAAAATACAGTAAACAGTAATACTGTGAAATATTCTAACAAATTCAAGTTTTCTATGTGACTTAGGGGTGAGTGATATGGCAATATTTATGATTTTTTTTTTTTAGAAATATCACGATTTTATCACGATTCATTTCATGTTACTATTTTGCTAGTTGTCTGAGCAGTACAGACAAACTAATTTCCCTATTGTGTATAAAAAAAAAAAAAAAAATACAAATAAAAAAAAAGCCTTTCAAGGTAACAAAATATTAAAAAAAAGAACAGTGGATATTTAGGCCAAATTAGCCGAAGATAAAAATATTATTATTTTATCTTTGTTACTAAAAAAATAAGAACAAAGATACACATTACAAATACACATAATATACAAATAAAACAAACAATGCTTTATTTTAAGGTACAATAGGTGTATTTAGCATTCAAGAAATTGAATGAACAAATATAAAAATGAGAGAAAAAACTATATAGATTTCATAGAAATTAATACAGGTTTGGGACAACATGTGAGCGAGTAAATAATGACAGAATTTAAATTTTATGAGAGACTATCCTTTTAATGACAAGCAGCAGCATGTTTAGTTCTGTCCCTTTAAGACCTGCACGCATCTAATATACAGGCACACTCTCAACTGTTTACTTTCATTTTAGACATAACCAATTGTGGTTATATGTAAACCTTGTGTGTTTTGACAGTTTTAGCGCTAAAGATAACTTAGTCCGGTAATCAGGCGCTGTTTGGCGGTGTGCGCGTGCGCTTCAAGTGTATGCGCTCAGAAAAAGCGCACATCAGTACAGCACGTGAATGAAATGTTTAACCGGCAAGGCTTTAAAGCACATGCAAATGTACATATGTGACTGCGAATAAGTGCAGTGTCCTGTGAGAGTAACTCTACCGAGTTAACACTGATGTGAAAGTATGTAGCGTACAGTATATTGAGACGGCGGCACCAGAACTGTATGGAGCGAATTTTGTGACAAAATTATACAAACAAATCCAGTTGTTTTGCAAATAAACACAATCTGCTTTGCAAAGAAAAACTCAACTTACGCTATTTCAACTTCAATTTACGCTAGTCTCCCGAGACCCGAAACACCTCTTTACCTTTTCAGACCGATATGAGAGGGGAACAGGTGAGTTTCTGTCTTACTATCTCTATAATTAACCATTTAGATGTTTTCACAAAGCGACCCTACTACAGTGTCAGTGAAATTCACAACAAGTGCTGTAAAGTTAATTAGGCGTGACATGGCTAAACATTTAACTAAACAAAACTGATCCATTCTCCGTACCTCTTATCCTCTGTTGGATCGCAGGATATAGAATATACATATTGATACAATTGTTCACCATTCAAAACAATGCAGGGGTATAACAATATATCGTGTCACAATATATTGTAATACTAAAATGCAGATGTATTTTGGATAGTGACAACTGTACCAAAAATGAAAGCGTTTTGAATTTTATTTTTACGTTAGGTCAAGTAAGGTTTATTGTCATTCTGCTATATATGTTGAGACAGAGCCTACAGTGGAGAAATGTTGTAGGCTACCTCTGCAGTAAAAGTTTAAACAAGTACAAAACTACACATAGACAACCGACTGAAAGGAGTAGGCTAAACTAATTATACAAATAGGTACTATAATCAAACTAGTTTAAGTTCAGATGAGCTTTATAAATGTACCAAAATATAATCTAAACATTAATATCCCTTATGAAAATTAACTATGGTTTTACTAAATAAATACCATGGTATTTGTAGTAAAGCTGCCTATATAGAAATGGTAACCTGCCTATAGTAAAACTAACTTTAATTTTCATAAGATATCATAGTTTATTATCATATTTATGTTTATATATAGTATAGTAATATACATGCCTTGTACAACATTTAAAACTAAAAGTGGCATGTAAGGAGATATTTCATATTTCAACAATATACCAGCAGATTTTAGTCTGACAATAGCCTGTTTGGAAAAATCCAACTAAAAATATGTAGCTTTTTATATAAGGCCGAGCAACATTTTAACTCATGAAGTTAAGAATAAAAGGCTACCGTCAGGAATTATATTGATGGCTCTTTAAAATGCAAACGTTCGTCATCTGAGTCACTCTGAGAAGAGTCCTCGCTGTCCAGAGTGTGTCTTCACCCGTGTAGCACGCTGTTTATTAAACCACTGTTTATTAAAATGCTGAATTTAGTATTACATCAGCGTGAACTTGATCCTTCTCCCCAATTCACAGGACAACAGTGACACCATAAGAGAAATATTCATCATTTTGCTTAGCTAAAAAATTATTTCAGGCACAAATGATTGCAGTGTTACATCATTTTTAAAAGTTTTACATATTGTACTAAATAATGTGATTTTTTTTAAATTATTATTATTACTAATCAGTGACCTCTTGGGTGATATTGCTATATCTGCTACTAAATTAAATTGTCTAAGCTTTCATTTTTGGTACACAATATTGTCGCTATCCATTATACACCTGCATTTTAGTATTACAATATATTGTGACATGATATATTGTTACACCCCTGCATTGTTTTGAATATGCAATTGTATCAATATACAGTATATGTATATTCTGTATCCCGCAATCCAACAGAGGATAAGAGGTACGGAGAATGGATCAGTTTTGTTTAGTTAAATGTTTAGCCATGTCACGCCTAATCAACTTTACAGCACTTGTTGTGAATTTCACTGACACTGTAGTAGGGTCGCTTTGTGAAAACATCTAAATGGTTAATTATAGAGTCTCGGGAGACTAGCGTAAATTGACCGACAGCGCCATCTGCTGTTTTTGGAAAAGAAAGTTGCTCAATTGCATTTGTGAGAAAATCTGCCTGCACGCATTTGTGAGAAAATCAAGCCAAGTTTCCTCATAAAAAGGCAAATGAGTCTCACAGTTGTAACTCACAGTACATATATTTGTCCATACCTCTGCATTTTCTCTCAAACAGAGTTTTGTATTTGCAAATCACTTTGCGTTTGTTTGAAAGTCGAGTTTTTCCTTTACAAAGCAGATTGTGTTTATTTGCAAAACACTGGATTTGTTTGTATAATTTTGTCACAAAATTCGCTCCATAGAACTGCATCTGATTGAATGTGTGCTGTAGTGCAATATTTCTTCAAAAGCAGACCGTGGAGACATTTTTATCGTCCACGATCAAAAATGATCATATTGCACACCCCTAATGTGACTATACGATAAAATGTAATTTATTCCTGTGATCAAAGCTGTATTTTCAGCATCATTACTCCAGTCTTCAGTGTCACATGATTCTTCAGAAATCATTCCAATATGCTGATTTGCTTCTCAAGAAACATTTCAGATTATTATCAGTGTTGAAAACAGCTGCTTAATATTTTTTAAGTCTCTTTAAGGAGTAGAAAGTTCAAAAGAACATCATCTGCAATGTAAATCTTTTGTAACAAATGTCTTTTCTGTAAAATTTGATCAATTTAATGCACCCCTGCTGAATAAAAGTATGAATTACTTTCAAATAAATTTCAGAGACAGCTCTTCACTTACCAATAATAGTCTCCACATATTCTGAATTGTCACTGACGTTGAAGAGATCTCCAGCGCCCAGGGCGTAGTTTAAAGACTCCTCAAAAGCTCCGAGGTGGTAAAACACTTTAGAAGCCACCAGTGCAGCAAACTCTCTGCTACAAAACGTCTCATCCTCATACAGGACCTCGCTGACAGAGAAAAACATACTTCACTTCACTGGTATATAAACATTCATATGAAATTGTTAATCGCTTTTACACTACAATAGTATTATTGCAAAGGCAATATATTTTCTCATTAAAAATGTTTTATCTCTTTTTTTCTCATTTTTGAACAATAATTTATTATTATTATTATTATGATTGATTATTAATTACTAACTTTTATACTTTAATAGTAGTATTACTAACTACTCATTTTTACACGTTATTGTAAATATTATTCTTTTAGCTTTATGATTTGAAAAATAAAATGAATATAATTGAATGAAAATAAATGATCATTAATAAAATTTAGTACTGTCAAGCAATTAATCGCATCCAAAATAAAGGCGTTTACACAATATATGCGTGTTCTGTGTATATTTATTATGTATATATGAATACAAACACATGCACGCATATATTTAAGAAAAATATGTTATATTTATATATAATATAAAAGATTATACATATATCAATGTATACACAGTACACATACATTTATTATGTAAACAAAAACTTTTATTTTGGACGCGATTAATCATTTGACAGCACTAATAAAATTATAAAAGTAAATCAATAAAGAAACATAATACTATTGCAATAAGACTACTGTATTGTAAAAAGACAAACAATTAATAAGAATTTTTAAGTTATGATATATTTTAAATAATAATAATTGTATTACTATTCCAATAATTACACTGTCCTGTAAAGAAATACTCATAATAATTAACAATTATTATTGTTAATATTGCAAAAATAATTATATATATATATATATATATATATATATATATATATATATATATATATATATATATATATATATATATATAAAACACCATTTCATTCCTATTGTAGTATTACAAGACAATTTCAAGCAATTACTAATAGTAATAATTAGTAGTAGTATTGAAATTTTTACTTTTGATTTAAATTTAAAACGAGAAAATCCCTAAAATATCACTAATCTCACTATTACTAATATACTGTACAATAAAAATGAGTATTTTATAATAATAATTTAGTTTAAAGAACAGCTGTAAAATTAAAATATTAAAAAATGTTCCCCTCTAGATTCATGCAGTTCACATGGGGTACACTTTACATTAAAAATATAAATAAAAAATGAATAAATAATAATAAATATATATATATATATATATATATATATATATATTTATTTATTTATTTTATTATTTTTTCTATTTTTTCTAGAAAAATCACAGCCCTGCTTGAAACAGATTAGAACAACATTTAAATGAGCTCATGGCAATTTTTGTGTGCAATTCTCTTCTAAAACAATCGATGCTACTTACATTTTGTCTACAGACTCTGAAATCTCAGCCCAAAAGTCATTGACAATGGAGTTTAGTTTATGTAGAGCAAACTCCTTTAAAAGAAAAACAAAAGCTTGTTAGCAACCACCTCAATATAATAAACACTGATGTCTTTGATAGAGCTCATCTGTACCTTGAGCTGCGGCTCGTCTTCATCCAGGAGGGAAATGATACCAGCTACAAAACAGCACAAAACCAATCAGAACAGTATATACAGTCTTCTCTTGCTTTCTATCTACCTGTCTGTCTGTCTATCCATCTATCTGTCAGTTATATCGGTCTCTCTCTACCCATCCATCCATGTTGTTTAATGACAGTGACATGACAGATATGCTAAATAACAACCTCAGACATCCGTTTCATTCACAGATAACATATGTATGGCTTTTTGACAAATTTATACAGTAAAAACAATACTGAGACGCATAAATCACGTCAAATTTTTAATAAATCGCGCTAATTTCTTACTTTTGGTTGTCGATGTAAACAAACCACTGAAGTCAAAGTCATTAGAAATGACATTAGCAAACAGTTACACTCTCGCCACTGCATTTAGGCGCAAAAGTAGTACACATAAGAGCACATTTATTATCATAAAGCAGAAATACAGTCGTAGAGCTGGTTAAAGTCAGAGAGGAGCCGTGTTAGCCGTTAGCTGTGTGACTCAGCTAAATCAAACGCGCTCTTCTCCTTCACTCACCGGCTGAAGTGATCATGTCTGTCTGTGACTGTCACCGGATCTCCTCCAGCACAACGATTTCAACACACAATCAGCGAGAAGAAGAATAAAGTTTATTTCACGCTCAATGAAACAGTGCGAGCGAGGAGCGATCGACTGCTATTACACAGCAGCGGCGGCGACGGCTCAAACTCATCTGACAATGAGCGCTTGTGCGGGACGCGCCGGAACTCTGCCTGAAGATAGCACATGCCGTTTAGTGTAAAATAACATACTGCGGAATACATGGACGTGGCAGTTAGCAGGGGTTATAAAAGTATTATTTAATGGGTAATAGCAATTATTTTTAAATTAATATTTTAGTTGGGCAAGAATAAAAAATAATTGTTTCCAGACAGGCTTTGAGGCGGGCAACCCTCCAGCGGCTCTTCTTCTCTGCAATTCGGAGAAGAGTATTTGAAGCCGTGGTTTATCTGCCACTCGGTGGTCAAACATGGATGGAGCACATTTATTTCTGATTTTTATTTTTATATGAAAATAAAATAAAATAAAGTTAATAAAATAAAATAACAAAATTAAATTAAATTAATACAATAAAAATAACAAAATAAAATAACAAAACAAAATAACAAAATAAAATAAAGTTAAATTAAATAACATAAGATAAAATAAAATAAGACAACATAAAATAACAAAATAAAATAACATAAAATAAATTAATAAAATAACAAAATAAAATAAAATAGTTAAATTAAATTAAATAACATAACATAAAAACATAACTTAAAAATAGCAAAATAAGACAACATAAAATAACAAAATAACAATATAAAATAACATAAAATAAAATGAAAACATGGAACACATTTATTTCTGTTTTTAAATTTCAAATCAAATAAAAATGAATGAATGTCAACTTCTTCTCTTACAATTCATACCATTTTCTCTTAATTCTATAATATCTATCGTGCCGGAAAGCTTCCATAGCACCAAATAAAATTAAAATAAAAAATGTCAGCCTACGGATTTTAGTCATTGTAATAGTTTAATTAGATTGTTTTAATTTAACTTACTTTCCCCCGTCCCCTGGTTGAGAACTGCAGTAGGCCTATTTAACGAAGCGAAAAACCTCTCCAAACGATTCAGTGCGTGAGCGATCAGTTCGAATCATTCCGAATGAATCATGAACCGAGAAGAACCGACTCAAATGAATCACTCGTTTACAAACACTGATTCAGTAGTTCAGATTGTAAACAGCCTGCAGAAAACGTTGTTTTAGCCAATTCTGCAGCCACGAAAAAGACGACAAACGCTGACGCAAATGAAAACAGTCAAAACAGCATATTTACATTGAAAATCTATGAAAACGTACAGCAGAGGAACGCAAAAATGCGTACGGACGCAGCCTAATGTAAACTCTTCCGTTTTCATTCATTCAACAACACCGAAAACGTTTCGAACAGCTAAAATGAATTACATTTCTTGTTTTCTTCAGAATCACATCTAGGAATCGTACAAAATTACAAAATACCTCATTCATTGGCCAGTCAATGCAACAACTCGTTTCTTTTATTTAAAAACAACAGTTGATACAGTAGTCAATCACAGTGTTCAGGAATTGTCACATTAGACCATTTAATACTAATAAACTCCGTATGCTACTATGATGGTAGTGATATATCCTTCTGAGATAACAAAAAATGCATCATGTATAATGCTCTAGCAGCCGTTCATTGCCTTCATTTCTCATTTCTCCAAATCTTCCTGACTGGTAAGTCATAGTGCAAGAGTATATGACCTGTGTAACACACAGGCACACAGTTTGAGGCTTGTTTTTCATCCATTTTGGTCTATTTGCAAAGCCAGCATGGCGTCAAGCTGTCGTGGGCCGCATCTGCAGTGGAATTCCTTCCTCAGTGGCATTTGGATTGGCTGGAAGAGTTAAGATTGCGCGATTAGTTGACAGTGAAACAACAGGTTTCCATCTGAATGCAAAAGAACATCCTCATACCTTGCTGCCAACTATTGGTGTTTATGTCAGCCTGTCCTCTGTGTGTCTTTCTGAAAATTCCCGGGAAACATTTCAGTGGCCAAAACAAACTGCTTTTACTGCCAACGGCGCTATCTGCAACATAAAGAGCCATTGAGAAAGGACTCATTAATCACATTATTACTTTCTTCTAGGGGCCTCCATTCATTATAGTCCCCCAAATCATGTGATTCAACCAGAGTTGTGAGCTACATAGTAAACCAAAAGCCCAAAAGATGCTAGTTGGGCAGCACACTATAGGGTTTGAGACTATGATGCCACAAACTACTGTCTAGATAAACAGCTCACTGTATTTTTAGGATTGTATGCCCAAAAACGCTGTATAGGTAGGAAACGTGATTGTATTGGCCAAAATGTTGTCTAGTTAGATAGTTCACTAGGTCCTATTAGACTCAAAAGACTACGATGACCAAAAATCGCATGATGGGAGTATCATTTTTGTGATGCTCTCATGGAAAATGATAACTATTTTACATTTCCGCTTGTGTTAGACAGACCTTATTTCAAGCATTTAACCAAAAACCCATTTTTGGGACAATGTGCTGTCTAAATGTCCAAAATGTTGTCTAGGTAGGCAACTTGCAGGGTTTTAATTTTATTTATTTTTTGGCAATGATGCCCCACAATGCTGTCAAGGTAGGTTGCTCAGTTCTCTAGTTTTTGAGAAAACAAGCTGGTCCAGACCATATGCCTAGGTAAACTGGTCACTATGATGACCAAAGTCTAACTAGTTTCTAAAACCAGAAACTATGCACAAAAATGCTATCTAGGACCGGAGGTCACATGACAATCTCAGCCGTAAATGTGTGCATTGTGATTCGTATGTAAACATATGATTTTTAGGAAAAAGACGCATGAAGGTCAACCCCTAAAGCTAACCATCAGTGGGGCATTAAAAGATCATACGAAAATAAAAGATGAATTCTCATGTTTTTCAATGCAAAAAATGCATTCTGTGGAAATGGCCCATCATGCATCAGATGCTTCGAAAAACGCAAGCGAAGCGGTCAAACGTGTTTGTTTAGTATGTGTGTATATGAAAAACAATGGAAAAGCTGTGCAGTGAAATGCAAAAACATATTCTTGCTATTAAAAAATAGCAACCATTCACACCAAGGATGATAACTATAATGATAATAAAGGCTTAATTATCATTCTAAATCTATGAGAATAGGGAAGTTCATGCTACAGCTGGACGCTAATATAATTATTATTTTTATAGTTACCGTTCTTGGTGTGAACAGGCATTAAGTCTAAACGCTCATTTATTTAAAAGTTAGTTTTTTAAGTCCAATGGTCAAATGCATGAGTCAAGTACATGTTTACATAGAAAAACAATGGAAAACAGCGCAGAGGACTGCAAAAACGTGAGGCGTAGATCAGTTGAATTTAAAAAAAACTTTTTAAAAATTGAACTTATTTTAACATTTTTAGAAAAGCTCATGTGAGCGATGCTGCAAAGCATGAAATAGTTACGAATCGCCAGGAGAATGTGTTGGGGTTTTGCGATTATGCAAATTCATGCAGAATCGCCAATCATAAAATAATTGCGTTTTCGCGTTTTTAAAAGTGTTTTAAGAGCGTCACACGCAAGACGCTGAAAAACATAAAATACTTGTGAATTTCTATGAGCGAGGTTTAGAGTCTATGCGACACACTCTTATGGCAATTCGTAACTTTTACCTTTTGGCGAATTGGTAGCTAATGCATACAATTTAATTCATACATTTTCGTACGATCTGCTAAAGCCCCTCTGAGGGTTAGGTTTAGAGGTGGACCTTCGTGGACACATTTGTTTCACCCAATCGTAGAACAGTTGCATTTTCTCATAAGATTTGTTTTTAGCATGCGAGACACTGCAAAATGTAAAATAGTTGCCAACTGCCATGAGAGTGTGTTGAGGCTTTTAAACTACACAAGACATTTTCATGGAAACATACTCTCACAGAAATTGATAGCTAACTATTTTACATTTGCAGCGTCAGCAATTTTGTGAAATCGGAAGCTAATTCATACAATCTCATTCGTATGTTTTCAAACAATCTGCTTACGCCCCACTAATAGTTACATGTACATGTCCTTCGTGGTTACTTTTTTTTTTCTTTAAATCACAGTTCCGTACGAATCACAGCATACAAAATCACCCAATCGTAAAATAGTTGCATTTTCTAAATAGATCTGGTTTTTAGCGATGCAGTGTCGCGCAAAACGCTGCAAAGCGTAAAATAGTAAACTTCAATTTGTAACTATTTTACATTTTGGCGAAATTATTTGTACAATTCGTACAATCTCGGTTGTACGTTTTCGTACACTCTCCTTATGCCCCACTGATGGTTAGGTTCAAAGGTGGAGTTAGAGGTGATCCTTCGCGATTACTTTTTTCTCAAAAAAAAAAAATTTAAAGATAGCACAATTCCGTAGGTCTGCACGATAGATCAAAGTGAAATCGCAATCGCGATTAGGCAGAAGCTACGCAAACAGCTGTCATTATCGCAAACGATAATCGCGCGATTATATCGTCTGCGATTTTTTTTTCACGTAGCTTGTCAGTGAACTACAGCTCTTTATAGCAAATGCTGCTCCATCTGAAAACACGTGATTTACTACTAATCACAGAACCGGCTTTACTGACGAGATGCGCATGGCGATCGCATTCGATTAATCGTTGCATTTGTATGAAATCGCCATAACGTAAAGCAGTCGCGTTTTCTTGTTTTCTCGTGCCCAAACATGCTGTCACAGAACAGGAGTCCACTGGGTTGAATCTCTGACCTGCAGACATTGAGCACTTCACAGCCCTGCAGGTGTTCCACCTGATCTCCTGCAACACATCCGGGGACTTTGTGACGTAACGTCCGGTCCATATGGCCTGTGGGGGGTGGTTAATGAACACTGCTCGCAGTGATCGATCCAGAAACTCCACTGAGTCGCGAATCTCTGATTGTTCAGAGTCGGTGTGAACGAGTCCCAGCAGAGCCGGACGGTGCGCGTTTCTCTTTGTCCGAGCTCTCACGTCCTTCAGAATCTCCCTCAAACACGCATGATTCTCTTTATGACACACATAATCATGTTTGAAGATGAATATGATCACGGAGCATTTAATGGCTCTCTGATTTCCGCCGATGTTTCGGCTTGAGCTCACAGTTTTGTTCTTGAGTGGATCTTGTTTCTCGCTCTTGCTGTGATCGGATGGACTCTGTTCTGATCGATCTGTGTGCGATTGATCAGGGCTGCACGCGTTTGTTTGGATTTTGATTTCTCCGTTGCTGTTGCCAGTACAGTCGCTGGTTTCTTCGTGTCCTCCGTTATTAAACATATCAGCGATGAAGTCCTGTAAAACGCCGGTGTCTCCATCAGGTCCTCTCACAGCGCTGATTAAATGAATGCTACTTTTTCCACCGATTTGATGCAGAATTTCTTGTAATGGATCATCACGCTCGTTTTCTGCAGCCATTACCGTCTTTACCGGACAGCTCGTTTATTTCTTTAGGATAAGTTGTCAACACACAAAACTTATTTGAAAAACTCACTTGAGAGCATTTTAACGCCGAAATCACGCTGTGAAAGTGGACGTGTCTCTGCCTAGTGTATGTGGGCGGGGTTTATTTACACAAGATTGACAAACTCGCTGTGAAGGTAGAAGCGGTACTTGTCTTCTGATTGGCCGAGCACGTGTGTGGGCGGGGCTTGTGTACAGCCGCGTATGAGTTAAAGAGGTGAAGTTTCTCTGATTGGCCAAGCACATCTATGGGCGGGGTTTACGAGATTATAGCGTTGAAGGTGAAATCTTTAATCTTTTTTATGATTATTAAATACCTTTTTATTTTCAAAGTTCCTCTTAATAGAATTTCAACAGTGATTTAAATTTAAATAGTAGCTATACATACCAAAATAGAGGGCTATTAAAATCTCTGATGTCTTTTCGTTATATTTTCCCCCTTTGGTGATTGTTTTTCCTCAGTAGGTTTTGAATCATATATAGCCTATACACAGTGTAAGGCGCCTGGATTGTTTACATAAGAATGGCATGGCTTTATTATTTGTATGCATTAGACATACATTATATTAATATTTAAAAATGTCCTTACTATAAAATGTCATAGCCTTCAAAATCGAACAAAATCTCAATCTGAATAGACATTTATATTTAAACAGTTCTCTTCTGATATATATATATATATATATATATATAATGTTTAAAAAATATAATAATAATAAGTAACTAGCTTTGTTATTAATGATAAACTGAAGGTAAACAATCCTACTGACCTTTAACCAGCCCTGACAATTTGCATTCTGCTAAAATGTCTGAATATTTTTTTTAATCAAATAAAGTATGATAAAAAATACTATAATCATTCATTTAATCTGATATGTAATGTTATCATGTTTACTATTTAATGTTCACTATCAATAACAAATGCATTAAATGCATGCTTAATGATTTGTGTGTTAAATAATTCCATTATTTAACTGCTCAATAGCTGCTGTGATATCTATCTATCTATCTATATATATATATATGTGTGTGTGTGTGTGTGTGTGTATAGTTAATAAATTATAATAAAAAAATAAAAAAAAATATATATATATATATATATATATATTGGATTTAAGGCTAATGTGACAAAAATGTGATCAGACATTTCCATAAAAAGCATAATGCATTTATATTAGATAAAAAAAGAATAGTTTTTATTTTGGTGTTTAACATTGATTACACCAGTGAAAATTTCTTCTTAACTAATTTATATTATTTAAATATAAAGTATGTCAGAGTAATGTGAGATTTTCACTGATTTTTTTTGCCCTACAGGTTTGATGTGCAGACAGGATTTTTTTTCTTTTTTTTCTTTTTCTTTTTTGGATGTTTATTTACAGAACAACATTTTCACTCATTTTCATAGAAATAATTACAAATATGTTTTTCATCAAAATGTTTCCTCACAAAGTACTTCACAAAAAGAAAATATGCAACAGGCAATAAATTCATAAAGGCTTTTGCTGGAAAACAATGTCATATGAACACCATTGACACTTAAATTAAATATAGGGACAAAGACAACATTTTATTTTAAATATTATTGACTTATAACTCAAATTGCATTACAATTACAAATAAGAAGACAACTAGAAATGTGATATCTTTATTCTTTTCCGGGTTTTTTTTTTTTTTTTTTTTTCAGATTTAACAGCAAAACATGGCAGTCTTGTCTTCCTAAAACTCTTATCCATTAATTCTAAGTCAGAGAAGATGACTTGCATATGACTAAAATATACATAAGTCAGTAATTTAAATTTTCAAATGACAGTTTTCAGATTTTCAGTGTGAGGAAACACCTTATGATTTCCATAAATCATTTCTGATAACACTGTTTTCAGTTATTTAAGAGGAGATTAAAAGCCTGATGCATGTATAATCAATATCTATCATCTAGATTTCTTAATAATCTTGATGAATTAGAAAAAAAAAAAAAAATTTAAATTAAGAAGAGGGACAGAGAAGAGGTTAATAAAGCAAGCTCTTCAAACTCGAAACCATTTTTCTATTAAATTGGTTTTAAAAACTCAAGTAAATATGACCAGAAAATTAACTGATACTTCATTACCAGATACTTTATCATAAGAGAACAGTGAGCTTATTTAGGTTTCTTTGAATTTCCCATCGCTGGTTCTGGTTAATCAGCATTTTTTAACCTGTCAAGGCATTTAAACAATGAGAAGAATTTACCTGAAGTTTTAAAGCTACAGATTGTTACAACTTCATAACACTAATGTCTTCCAAATTAGATGCACACATCTGGTGTGAGTTTTAGCGTTAAATCTAGAAAGAAGAAGAAAAAAGGTAAGTATTTGTTTTAATTACACAAAACTCAGGAACTAGAAACAAGAACAGAACAACCAGTTCACAAGCAATGAGAAATAACAAAGACTTGAAGAAAACACAGTTCTTAAATAGGCCAATCAAACTAACATAAAAGAAATGAACAGCAGGTGAAAATGAATCAAACAATGAGTAACTAAGGAAACAAACTGAAAACTCGGTCACAGAACAAAAACATGTGATAAAACCACCCAAAACAAATCCTTTTTTAAATACATTTACCATTTATTTAGAATATTAGATCACTTATAAATCAGTATTTACAAGAACACATTTTTTATCTGTTGTCTTGAAAGACTTATCTGTCTAGTATGACGAATGCAACACATTCTGACATTCTACAAGTTTGAGATGTTATATAGTTGAGAGAGCTGTTTTAATTATTCACACTGAAGGGAGCAGAAATTAAATAACATACACAAAACATTGCACATTACACAACACAGCTTAAGTGATTGTTGAGTTCAGAATGAAAAAAAAAATGCATGACTTAAACTAAAAACCAACTAAAACAGCAATATTTAAAAATGAAATGCAAAATATTTGGACGCCTGACTGGTCACTTCACTCAGAGATTGTTTGTAGAAGATTGCAGTTTTCCATATCAGATCCTCAGATCAATTTTCTTGATTTCTTCACAGTAATCCTGATGGTCCCACTACTGTTTGTGTGCTTGAAAAACTGCAAATAAAATTGGCAAGCTGATAAGCACTGTAAGCATTACAGTTAAATTCAATTGGTAACTTATTAGGCAGTATTTGATAGCCAAGATTTTTACTTAGACTGAATCCACCTTATTTTTCCCATATTGAGAGGACGTGACCATTTGTAAATTTAATGTGTCTAGCTTCCGGGGTCTTCCATGTCCAGCTATTTTTAGCTGTACAAAATTTAGCTGCTTGATATTGCAAACTGGTGCATCTTATTTTAGACTTGTTTTATGTATGCAGGTTATTCTACTCTCAGCCAATTTTTTCTCTAAACAGTTCTCTAAACAAGATTCTAAACAGTCCTTAAAGGGATAGTTCACCCAAAATGAAAATTCTGTCATTAATTACTCATGTCGTTCCAAACCCTCCAAGACCTCCGTTCATCTTCGGAACACAAATTAAGATTTTTCTGATGTATCCCATGAGCTCTGTGACCCTCCCATAGACAGCAAGGATCCTAACATGATCAAGGCTCAGAAATGTAGTAACCCACATAGCAATTGTCATCTGGCCCAGCTCTGCACTATCAATAATTTTCCTGTATTTGTACAGTAAGTTACTGGTAGCACGGTAAGTGACTGTATTTTGGTTTTACCGAACCATGTACTGTAATGCAACTTTACAGTATATAGAACTGTGTACCGTATAACTACAAAACAGTATTGTACTGTATTTTTACAGTACTTTGTAATTTTGTTTCTACTGTATTTTGCTATTGTGTAATATATATGTGTGTGTGTGTGTGTGTGTGTGTATAGTTGGAATATTACATACATATACAGTCATGGCCAAAAATATCGGCAATTCTGTCAGAAAATGCAACCCTTCTCTCAGAAAATTGTTGCAGTTGCAAATGTTTTGGTACTCACATGTTTATTTATTTATTTATTTATTGCATTAGAACAACACAAAAAAACAGATGAAAAGTCAAATCTAATACAATTCCACACAGAAACCAAAAAAATGCACTGGACAAAATTATTGGCACCCTTAACTTAATATTTGGTAGCACCCCCTTTGGAAAAAAAATAACTGAAATCAATCGCTTCTTGTAACCATGAATGAGTTTTTTTTAAATCTCTCTACTGGAATTTCTGACCACTCGTCTTTTGCAAACTGCTCCAGGTCATTCAGATTTGAAGGATGCCTTCTCCCAACTGCTGTTTTGAGATCTCTCCACAGGTGTTCTATGGGATTCAGATCTGGACTCGTTGCTGGCCATTTCAGAACTCTCCAGCGCTTTGATTGTAACCATTTCTGAGTGCTTTTTGAAGTGTGTTTCGGGTCATTGTCCTGCTGGAAGACCCATGTACGGTGGCCGGGAAGTGCAAAACAACATTACAAAGTGTGAAACACTTTTACGAGGCTCGAGACAAATTTACATTTTGGAAAACATTTTTACCTATCATAAAACACAATTACATGGGAAAAACACTTTTACCAAGGACGAAACAAATTTACATTTTAGAAAACAAATTAACAAGACGCAAAACACTTTTACCAGTCCCGAAACAAATTTACAATGACAGATTCTTCACGGAAAGGGAATGTACCACACACCGGAAGTGACGCGGTGAAAGGTGTTGTTGTTGGTGAGCGCGGTAAATTCGTGTTGTGGTTGTGGAGTAAATGCTGTAAATAAAGTTTATGGTGACCGAACATGGACTGCGGCCGAGGGATGTTTTGCCCGCTTTGTAGTGATGTAAAAATGAAGCTTTGCGAAGCACCAAGGCTTCCCCTCAACTGTATCGTAAAAAGGTTCATTACTCGAAGCTTTTCAAAACGATGCACAATAACGACATCTTGTGGTCAAAAGGTGGAAATAGCTGCCTTTGCGTCCCAGACGACCCAGCCATTTTTGGATTGTTTCAGATAATAAATCAGTTTGTGCTATGAAAATAAAACAAAGAAAGTATTAACGCTATATAAATTAATCTTTTACATGTCAGTCATTGTTTTACACAATATATGAATAAATGAGTGAATAAATTTGTGGAAAAAATAGGCAAGAATATATGATATGCATAAATGATCAAAATAAAAGAAGATTATCAGAATGGTCAGCTGAAGTGATTGTGAAGCGGGAATTAATACAAAATGAACATGCACAAAACTACACATGCATATATTTATTCGTATGTTGATTCATTCTTATCAAATAAGTGAGTGACACTTCAAACTGCGCAAGCGAATCGCGTTATTTGAAACAGAATATGAAGCAGTCACGTGGTTGTGTGCGAAAACGAAGCTTCGGACGTCACAGATCACGTGGTTTTGGCAAAATGAATCAAGCTCCGGTACAGTGCTTCACTGCCAGATGCTTCGTTTTTTTTATACAGGCTTCGAAGCCTCTGTGTCGAACGTCACATCACTACCGTTTTGTGGCAAACACATGAGCAGCTTAACACTGTCCGGCTGTCGAGACGTCCCCTGTGTTTCCGTCTGGTTCGCGTCCTTTAGAAACTCCAAACACCGACCACACGTACAGCAAAACCACCTTAAGCTGCTCATGTGTTTGCCACAATACGGGCAAAACATCCCTCGGCCGCAGTCCATGTTCGGTCACCATAAACTTTATTTACGGCATTTACTCCACAACCACAACACGAATTTACCCGCTCACCAACAACAACACCTTTCACCGCGTCACTTCCGGTGTGTGGTACATTCCCTTTCCGTGAAGAATCTGTCATTGTAAATTTGTTTCGGGACTGCTAAAAGTGTTTTGCGTCTTGTTAATTTGTTTTCTAAAATGTAAATTTGTTTCGTCCTTGGTAAAAGTGTTTTTCCCATGTAATTGTGTTTTATGATAGGTAAAAATGTTACGAGCTTCGTAAAATGTTACGAGCTTCGTAAAAGTGTTTCACACTTTGTAATGTTGTTTTGCACTTCCCAGCCACCATACCCATGACCTCTGGTGGAGACGCAGCTTTCTGACACTGGCCACAACGTTGCGCCCCAAAATTCTTTGGTAATCATCAGATTTCATGATACCGTTCACACAGGCAAGGCATCCAGTGCCAGAAGCAGCAAAGCAACCCCAAAACATCTTTGAACCTCCACCATGTTTGACTGTAGGGATTGTGTTCTTCTTTTTCTGTAAACAGTGCCATGATGTTCTTTACCAAAAAGCTCTACTTTTGTCTCATCTGTCCACAGTACGTTCTCCCAGAAGGATTGTGGTTTTGTCACATACTCATACACATAACTCCAGTCTTGCGTTTTTATGCCTTTGTGTAGCAGTGGTGTCCTCCTGGGTCTCCTACCCTTTTCATTCAGATGGTGCGAGCTGACACTGTTGTACCCTGTGTCTGCAGATCAGCTTGAACCACCATTCGAACAATCCTTCATTGTAATTTTTCATTAATTTTGCTCTTCCGTCCACATCCAGGGAGGTTAGCTACAGTACCATGGGCTGTAAACCTCTTGATGATATCGCTCACAGTGGACACAGGAACATTAAGATGGACTTGTAGCCTTGAGATTGTCCATGTTTTTCCACAATTTTTTTCTCTCAAATCCACAGACAACTCTTTACACTTCTTTCTTTTCTCCATTACATTTACATTTATACATTTAGCAGACGCTTTTATCCAAAGCGACTTACATTGCATTCAAGTTACAGTTTTTACATTTTATCAGCTCTTGCTTTCCCTGGGAATCAAACCCATGATCTTGGCGTTGCTAGCGCCATGCTCTACTATTTGAGCTACAGGAAAGCCTATGCTCAGTGTGACACACAACACAAAGGTTGAGTCAACTTTTCTCCATTTTAACTGGTTGCAAGTGTGATTACTAGATTGCCCACACCGGTTACTTGCCACAGGTGTGTCTAAATACAAATTACAGGAGCATCCCATGCTTGAAAAGCAATTATTTCTTACAATTTTGACAAGGTGCCAATCATTTTGTCCAGTCCATTTTTGAGTTCTGTGTGAAATTTTATCAAGTTTGACTTTTCTTTTCTGTGTTTTTGTGTTGTTGCATTGCAAATAAAAACAATAAGCATGTGAATACCAAAACATTTGCAATTGGAACAATTTTCTGAGAGAAGTATTGCATTTTCTGACAGAATTGCAAGAGTGCCGATATTTTTGGCCATGACTGTAGTTAGTAAAATTGTGATACTATACTTCAGAATAACATTACAAATCAAAAGGCAATCCAAACATATTTACAGAAGTATTTTTTATTAAAACATTTCAAAATATTTTAGTACTGTGTTTGCTGGGACAAACAAGCAGTTACACTCGGCCCACATGCAGCAAAGAATTACGGCCTTTGTTTGGCCCAGATCTGGACATGAGCCACATGAGCCATAACTGGCCCAAATCTCAGCCAAATAGTAACTTCTAACCAGCCCTGATCTGGGCCAGAACATGTTTTAATAGTGCTACCCAATCTCATCCTTCAGTAAACCACATAGAGACCAGTCTTTAACCAGAAACCCCAAAACTGAGCCATAAAAAGCCCCCCCCAAAAAACAACAACTCACGGATCCATCAGGCAGTAAAACACACAGTTATACTTTTAGACAATTAAGCATCTGTAATTCACACATCTTTAGATTGTGAGGCAAAGACTTTCTGGCTCAGCTGGGACTTGAACCAGAGATCTTCTTGCTGCGAGGAGACAGCCTTTCCCACTGAGCCACTTATGCCGTGCTTACCCACAGACATAAAATACAGGTTTTAGAGTGGCCTTTTATTGTGGCCAGCCTAAGGCACACCTGTGCAATAATCATACTGTCTAATCAGCATCCTGACATGCCACACCTGTGAGGTGGATGGCGTATCTCGGCAAAGGAGAAGTACTCATTAACACAGTTTAGACAGATTTGTGAACAATATTTGAGAGAAATAGGCCTTTTGTGTACATAGAAAAAGTCTTAGATCTTTGAGTTCAGCTCATGAAAAATGGGGGCAAAAACAAAAGTGTTGCGTTTATAATTTTGTTCAGTGTACATTACAATGAAATGAAATATTATATCAATATTGCCTCTTTTAATTTTCATTTTAACATATTAATAGATTAATAGAATAAAGACCGAAGATTACCTGTTAGATTTACCCAAAATGAATTATATCTTATGTCTAACCACTACACATCAGAGCCAGCAGTAAATGTCAGAAGGACTAGCCGAGTTGAGGTTACTCTCAGTGGGATACATGAGCACTGAGCGCCCGGTGATCGCGTGGAGCTCATGTCTCCGAAATCAGCGAAGCACATTTTCAAGTAGGCACTGTCTTTATAAATAAACCGCAGTATTTCGCCTGAAATACTTTTAAAACTACATCTCATGACACAATAACAGTAATATTTAAAAACATTATGCGAATAAATAGTGGTTTAAATTCAATGCTGTGTGAACTCAACCAATCAGCATGCTCAGCGCCCAAGTTCCGCCCCTGAAAGTTCCGGACCTTTGAAAAAGTACTGCCTCGCGAGCAGGGACTTTCTGAGGGGCAAATTTCTACCCAGAACTTTATTTAGATCCTGGTTCCTGCGGTGGAAATTCACCGAGTACCAGCCCAAAGTCCCTAGTTAGCTTCATAAAATTGCGGTTGAATCACTGATTTCACATAGATTGTTTTACCGATGTCCTTACTACATTTCTGGGCTTGTGAACATTTCAGTTGCATTGCTGTCTATGGAGGGCCAGAAAGCTCTCGGATTTCATCTAAAATATCTTAATTTGTGTTCTGAAGATGAACGAAGGTCTTGTGGGTTTGGAGCGACATGAGGGTGAGTAATTAATGACAGAATTTTCATTTTTGGGTGAACTATCTCTTTTTTTCTTCTATTGGGTACATTAAATATCCATTGTAATTGCTAATTCTGTTTTGAACTTAACAGTTTGACAAGTTAATGCTTGCAATTAAAAATATATATTAATGACAAAATATCAGCTTACCTTTTCAATATATGTAATTATTTCATCATTGCTCAGCTCAACAAACGATCTCATTTTGAAATTGATGTACGCAACTGCTGTCATATCTATAAAAATCAAATTCAAATCAGATTCATATCAGCATAGGTGAATAAAACTTTAATCTATTCACTAAATATCGGTGATGAATAAAACAAATGCATGAACGTATAAAATAAAATTTGCTTACTTTGCAGGACAGCTTCCGGAGATGAGGGTGTTGACTGACTTGCTGGTTGAGTTGTAGACACAAATTGAGTTGTTGTAAGTTGAGAGGTAGATGATAGCAGTGTTGATGCAGCTGATGTAGTTTGAGCTGTTGATGTTGATTCAGTTGACGTCGATGTTGGTGCAGTTGATATTGTTGATAGAGCGGTAGATGTTGGCTCAGTTGTTGTTGTTGTTGAGGTTTGTGCTCTTGTTGTTGTTGATAGAATGGTAGATGTCGGTGCAGTTGTTGTTGTTGAGGTTTGTACAGTTGTTGTTGACAAAGTGGTAGATGTTGGTGCAATTGTTGTTGATAGAGTGGTAGATGTTGGTGCAGTTGTTGACGGAGCGGTAGATGTTGGTGCAGTTGTTGTTGATAGAGAGGTAGATGTTGGTGCAGTTGTTGTTGATGGAGTGGTAGATGTTGGTGCAGTTGTTGTTGATGGAGTGGTAGATGTTGGTGCAGTTGTTGACGGAGTGGTAGATGTTGGTGCAGTTGTTGACGGAGTGGTAGATGTTGGTGCAGTTGTTGATGGAGTGGTAGATGTTGGTGCAGTTGTTGATGGAGTGGTAGATGTTGGTGCAGTTGTTGTTGTTGAGGTTTGTACAGTTGTTGACAAAGTGGTAGATGTTGGTGCAGTTGTTGTAGATGGAGTGGTAGATGTTGGTGCAGTTGTTGTTGATGGGGCGGTAGATGTTGGTGCAGTTCTTGTTGTTGAGGTTTGTACAGTTGTTGACAAAGTGGTAGATGTTGGTGCAATTGTTGTTGATAGAGTGGTAGATGTTGGTGCAGTTGTTGTAGATGGAGTGGTAGATGTTGGTGCAGTTGTTAAGGTTTGTGCAGTTGTTGGTAGAGTGGTAGATGTTGGTGCAGTTGTTGTAGATGGAGTGGTAGATGTTGGTGCAGTTGTTAAGGTTTGTGCAGTTGTTGGTAGAGTGGTAGATGTTGGTGCAGTTGTTGTTGATAGAGTGGTAGATGTTGGTGCAGTTGTTGTTGATGGAGTGGTAGATGTTGGTGCAGTTGTTGTTGATGGAGTGGTAGATGTTGGTGCAGTTATTGATAGAG
This sequence comes from Onychostoma macrolepis, assembly GCF_012432095.1. Lineage (NCBI taxonomy): Eukaryota > Metazoa > Chordata > Actinopteri > Cypriniformes > Cyprinidae > Onychostoma > Onychostoma macrolepis. The sequence goes on along the minus strand of NC_081176.1, from coordinate 30,421,963 downwards.
TGGTAGATGTTGGTGCAGTTGTTGTTGATGGGGCGGTAGATGTTGGTGCAGTTGTTGTTGTTGAGGTTTGTACAGTTGTTGTTGACAAAGTGGTAGATGTTGGTGCAGTTGTTGTTGATGAAGTGGTAGATGTTGGTGCAGTTGTTGACGGAGCAGTAGATGTTGGTGCAGTTGTTGTTGATGGGGCGGTAGATGTTGGTGCAGTTGTTGACGGAGTGGTAGATGTTGGTGCAGTTGTTGATGGAGTGGTAGATGTTGGTGCAGTTGTTGTTGATAGAGTGGTAGATGTTGGTGCAGTTGTTGTAGATGGAGTGGTAGATGTTGGCACAATTGTTGTTGTTGAGATTTGTGCAGTTGTTGTTGATAGACTGGTAGATATTGGCACAGCTGATGTTGAGGTTGGTGCAGTTGTTGTTGATTGAGTGGTAGATGTTAGTTCAGTTGATGAAGACAGTATTGGAGTTGTCAAAATTGGTGCAGCTGATCTAGTTGTTGGGATCGCTGTTGTTTGAGTCGTAGATGTTGGTACAGTTGTTTGAGCTGTAGATGTTGATACAGTTGAAGTAGCTGTTGGTACAAGTGTTGTGGTTGATTGAGTTGTAAAGATTTGTGCAGTCAGTGTAGATGTTGGTGTAGTTGTTGATTGAGTTGTAGATGTGGTTTCAGTTGTTGGTTCAACTACAGTTGTTGTTGTTGATTCAGATGTAGATGCTGACGTAGTTGATGTTTCTGTCACAGTTGTAGATGGAAATTCAGTTGTTGTTTCAGCTGTTGTCATTGGTTCAGATGTAGATGCTGACGTAGTTGATGTTTCTGTCACAGTTGTAGATGGAATTTCAGTTGTTGTTGTTGTTTCATCTGTTGTTGATTCAGATGTGGATGCTGAGGTAGTTGTTGTTTCTGTTACAGTTGTAGATGGAAACTGAGTTGTTGTTTCAGCTGTTGTTGTTGGTTCAGATGTAGATGCTGGTGTAGTTGTTGTTTCTGTCACAGTTGTAGAAGGAAATTGAGTTGTTGTTTCAGATGTTGTTGTTGATTCAGATGTGGATGCTGAGGTAGTCGATGTTTCTGTTAGAGTTGTAGATGAAGTTTCAGTTGTTGGTTCAGTTGTTGTCATTGGTTCAGATGTAGATGCTGGTGTAGTTAATGTTTCATTTGTAGACATGGTTTCATTTGTTGTCGTTTCAGCTGTTGTATTTGATCCAGTTGTTGTTTGTGCAGCTGATGATGTAAATGAAAATAAAACAGCATAACTTCAATAGATGATAGAAGAAAAGAAGATAGAAGAAAAAACATTTACAGATGGCAGAGAACAGTGACCTATGGTGGAAATAAAGCAAAAATGAAAGTGGCATCCATCTGACCTATAAATGAGTTGTTTTTCAATACTTGTGTCACTCTGTTTGAAAATGGTTTCAAGTTGATTAGATCCACTGGTCAACACTCTAATCAAGCAGCAACGACCCTTGGTGGCCAATAAGTAATCTCAGTAATTAACTGCTGCCCATTTCCATACAAGCAAAGCATTGACCAGGGGGTGTTAAGCTATCGGAGACATGTATCTTTAGCTGCTCCAGATTGGTCACCGTCTATCACAAAGGCATCCTACTGGTGGGACAGGGCTATGAACAATGAAAACTGATAATGTGGGACCAAATACAACAGCTCAATATCCTGTGATTGATTTTAAAACTGCCTTTGGTAACAAGCAATGCAGTACACAACCATTAACTATGCTACATATTTCAGTTATATTATTGAGTGTTTTTCCTTCTTTGACACTGACATCAAGTGTTTGTTTTTGCAGGAAGTGCTTTGATTTTGTCTTTTCTTGGCAGTTTGTTTTAGAATGTGATGAGCAATAATTAAGAAATTTAGGGAATTATAATTATTGTCACGAATCTGGTCTGTACACTTCCGTTCACTCACCACTAGAGGTCACCCGCTCATCACATGGACTCTTGCACTTCACCATCTAACTACATTTCCCATCATCCATTACTGATCACAGCTGTCACCAATCACTCATTGCACTGATCACACGCACACAGCTGTAACCAATCACACACTCTATTTAAGCCATGGACTTTCTCTCCCTCATCGCAGAGTATTGTATGCATTATCACTGCCCTACAGAGCCCCGTTAGCCTAGCCTAGCCTAGCCTAGCCTAGCCTAGCCTAGCCTAGCCTAGCCTAGCCTAGCCTTTGTTGGATTGTGTTTTCCCCTACTTGGACCATCGCTGACGTTTTTGGATTACCTCTCCTGTCTCGCCCCTTTGGATACTGTTCGCCGATCGTCGACCCACGCTTGTCTCTGTTAACTCTTTGCATTACCTCTGATATACCTGTCTGCCATTGTTTGACCCTGCCTGTTTGACCACGTCTCTGCTCAATAAAGTCTGCATATGGATCCGCACGTCTCTCGTCTCGTCAGCCCCGTAACAGATATAGAGCAAGAGTTGATTTAAAAGGTACAGATAAACCTGCAGAATTACAGATCATCTACTTTAACAAAGAGCAGTTTCACTTCTGAATCCCTGTTTAATCTACTCCCACATGTTGTAAAAGTCACACAATTTTAGTTTTTATTTCAAACACTAAAGTCTGTCAATTTTGGCATCAAACTAAATTGCGGAAATAATGACAAACAGGTTTCCAGAACACTAGCCAAGTTCTTCCTCTGGTTAGGCAAACAGAAAGATGTGACAGTGTAGCCAGTGTCCATATTTTACTGTAAAATTGCATTAAATATAATTACAGTTATTCACTGTACATAGAATGGAAAGTTACTATTAACCAATTAACAGGTTTTTACTGTAGCATTTTTACAGTCTTTTATTGTTAAAATCACGATCATGATTTTTTAAAAGTGCAGAGTTGTATTAAACCCATTATTGTTGTTTCATTTGTTTTATAATTTTACTATGTAAAAAGGGTCAGAGTACTCTAATGTCAGATTACTAAATGCAAAATATATGCAAATTGGCAGTATTAATTGTTCTCAGAATTTTAATTTCTTTGTAACTAACAATTTACATAAAAAATACATAGATTTTTCAGAAATGGCTAAGGTCAAGGTCAATTTATTTATATACATTCATGCATTTAGCAGACGCTTTTATCCAAAGCGACTTACATTGCATTCAAGTTACAGTTTTTACATTTTGTCCGCTCTTGCTTTCCCTGGGAATCGAACCCATGATCTTGGCGTTGCTAGCGCCATGCTCTACTATTTGAGCTACAGGAAAGCCTTATATGGCACTTTTAAAAGCAACTAGTGTATACCAAAGTGCTGTACAAAACCAATAATATAAAAACAAGAAGAAACATTTTGAACCAACTGCAAGCAATACAATGAAGACTGATTGAGACCCATATAGAGATCATTGCAATAGTCTAGTCTGGAAGAAATGAATGCATGGATAACAATCTCCAAATTAGAGCATACTTAAATAGACCATAGGTTTTAATTTGGCTATTTGCCTTAACTAGACAAAGCTGTTCTTTTTTAGCAAACGGATGAATATTGGAAGACAGAAAATCTAGATTACTAGAAATATCAGAGACAACACCAGAAGGCCCAAAGACGACAATCTCAGTTTTGCTCTCATTTAATTGGAGGAAGTTTATTGAATGGTACAGTATAGAACACAGATATTTTAAATTCCTAAATAAGACTTATTATACCAGGACAACTCACAGTATATTTCTATTTTTAAAATGTTTTGTGACCCTGATATAATTCACTTATTTAAAATACATTAAATGCATAAATATTTAATAATAAATTAGTAATATATAATCACATACATATTAAGAGCTTTTTTGCAGATTAACATTTAGATTCAAATATTTCGATTTAAATAGACGTCTTACCTGTTGGTATTGATCTACCAATCAGTAAAACCAATCCAGTAAATATAATAAATCGAAACATCTTTCAGGTTTCTTCAAGATCTCTAAGAAGAAACCTAACATAAGCAATGCAAACTTAAGGATTAATTATCTTCTCCTGCCTGGAAAATTACTGAAGACTGATGTGTTTGACTTCAAACTAAAACTTGTCTTTAAACTCCACCCACCAATTCATTTGTACTAATATAACAGGTTCTCAGAGTAAGTGACTAAGAGTTCAGTGATTTTTTTATTTATTTATTAATAAAAATGGGGACTCATTATTCAATTTCTCATTCTGATCATCAAATGTTTGTGAAACTTGTTCAATTTATGTCTCAGCTGTTTATCTTTTATATGTTAATAACAATATCTACGCATTAAGAAATTTGTTTTCATTTAAATTTTCTTCACTAAGTGTTTAACTACTTAATATTACATTTTCTTTACAAAAACAAAATTTGCAGTAAGCTATTAACTCATAAATGATTTTACTGGAAAATACTAATAATGCAAAACTTTACAGACTGGTTTCTAGTTTTTTAACACATTCTCACTGAAAACCCTCAGGTCTAATTATAGTCAGCAGAATCATTTTTGAATGCAAAATGTGGTAGTTGTAGTCTTCTTAAAAGTCTTATTTACTAATTTTTATAAATCAGAGTAGATTTTGCATATGGATACATGTCGCAAGTCAGTAACGAAACTTGCAGCAAAATTTCAGTATGAGGAAACATCATGTAATCAGTCATTCTCTGTAACACTCTATTGACTGTGCACTAGTTATTTAACTGGGGAGGAAAAGGTTGATGCATTTATAATCGATATCATTGTCATCTATAATCTTGTCATTATAATCTGTCATCTATGTTTCTTAATAATCTTGATGAAATATAGCTGTAGAAGAGATGAGATATAAAGAAGCAGAGATACTTTGGTGAACTAAAACAGGCCATTCAAACTCCAAACTATTTGAATGAAATTGGTTTTAAAGTAAATGTGAGAAGAAAATTAACTGATACATCATTTCCAAATATATTCTCATACAGTGAGTTTATTTAGGATTCTTGAAATTTCCCCATGGCTGACTCTGGTTAATCAGCATTTCACTGAGTTGCTATCTGGATAATAGCCAAGTTTCTGCAAGATACACCTTTTTCAAGGTGAAGATTGTTACCAAGTGTGACTTCCCAACATATACTAACTTCTTCCTCATTAGATAAATGTAAATGCACATATCTGGTGGATTACAATTAAAGAAGCAGATTGCCCAAAATGGACAATTTTCTGAAAATGTACTCACCCTCTTGCCATGCAAGATGTAGATCAAGTGAGAAAATAATGTTCACTTTCTCCAAATCTGTTCAGATGAAAAACAAACTCATCTACCTCTTTGGTGGCCTGAGGGTGAGTACATTTTCAGCAAATTTTCATTTAAGGGTGAACTATTCCTTTGAGATTAACCTTAGCAAAATAAGTAACAATGTTATGTTGGTCAGAGAAAATAATTGTCAGATCTTGAAGTCAAAAACATAAATATATTTACAATGCATTTAAATATATCACATTGCCTATAAATCAGCATCAGATTTTCTCATTGCATGATAAATATCAAATTATTAATGTGAATGATGTGGTCTTGAGTGAAGTTTTTTTTTTTTTTTACACAAATGCATTTGATTAGAATTTGTCAGCGCTTCAACATGCTATTATTGTAGGGACATTTTCCATCAGATCCTTAGGCCAACAATTTTCTTGATTTCTTCACAGTAATCTTTATGGTCCCGTTAATGTTTGCTTGAATGTGCTTGACAAACTGCAATGAAAAATTACAATTAAATGTACAGTAATATTTGTTAATTTAGCCCCAAAATAAAACAAAAGCTTCTATTTCTAATTATTATTGCTAGCCAACTATTTTTTTCTTGTAAATATTGGAAATTAATATAACATGTAGGTACAGGCAGGCTGAATGTATAAAAATGATTTCTGATATTAGCATGCTTAACAAGGCTCTTTTTTAACTGTTGCTCTGCCATGCTTGTGCATTTTTTATTTTTTTTTCATTCAAAGTTAGTCATGATTATTACCCAGACTGTTGTTATTCAGAGAAGTTTCCCTTGTCAGCAGTAAATCACTGGTTTAATATTTAAGAATAGTCTTTTCGCTGACATGGCATAGATTTTAGACTTGCAGCTGCAGGTCATTCTACTGTCTGCCAACTTTTTCTCAAAAGTCACACTCTAAAGTCTTTATGAGAGTTGTTTTCCTGCTGTGGGTACATCAAATTTCCATTGTAATTGCTTAATTCTTTCTTTTTTTTTTTTTTTTTTTAATTAACAGTTCGGCAACACAGATGCTTACAATTAGGCAAAAATGTTAATAACAAAATAACAGCTTACCTTTTCAATGTAAGTAATGATTTCATCATGGCTAAGCTCAGCAGAGGATCTCAATTTAAAAGTTGCATATGCAAATGCGGTCCTATCTATAAAATGAAAACTTCAATTAGATTCATATTATCATAGGTGAATAAAACTCTAATAACAAAATCTGAATGGTGTTTAATGAAAAAAATATATATCTTTGCTTACTCTGTGGGACAACATCTGGAGATGAAGATGTAGACTGGCTTGCTGGTTGAGTTGTTATTTGAGAAGTATGTGTTGGTGTTCGAGTAGTTGTAAAAGCAGTTGATATCAATGTTGATGCAATTGATCTCAAAGTTGGTGCAGTTGATGAAGTTCTTTCAGTGACAGTGGATGAAGATGCTGGTGAAGTTGTTGTTGATGATTGAATGGTAGATGTTGGCACAGTTGATCTCAAAGTTGGTGCAGCTGTTGTTGATTGAGTAGTAGATGTTGGTGCAGCGGATGTGGATGTTGTTGCAGTTGATGTGGATGTTGCAGTTGTTGTTGACTGAGTTGTATGTGTTGTTGCAGTTGATGGAGTGGCAGATGTTGTTTGCATAGATGTAGATAATGGGACAATTGATGCCGTTGATGTAGTACTTTGAGCCACAGATGTTGATGCAGTTGATGAAGATGCTGGTGTAGTTGATTGAGGTGTAGACGTAGATGTTGTTGATTCAGATGTTGAATCAGTGGTTGGTGAGTGAGATGTAGATGTTGTTGTAGCTGATGTAGATGTTGGTTCAGTGGTTGTTGATTCAGATGTAGATGTTTGAGCAGGTGTTGTTGATTGAGTTGTAGACGTAGATGTTGTTGATTCAGATGTTGATTCAGTGGTTGGTGAGTGAGATGTAGATGTTGTTGTAGCTGATGTAGATGTTAGTGCAGGAGTTGTTGTTGTTGATGATGGTGGAACTGTAGATGTTTCTGTAGCTGATGTAGATGGTGCAGGGGTTGTTGCTGATAAATTTGTAGATGTTGATGTAGATGTTGGTGCAGGGATTATTGTTGATTCAGATGTAGATGCTTCAGCAGCTGTTGTTGATTGAGGTGTAGGTGTTGTTGATTCAGATGTTGATTCAGTGGTTGGTGAGTGAGATGTAGATGTTGTTGTAGCTGATGTAGATGTTGGTTCAGTGGTTGTTGTTGATTCAGATGTAGATGTTTGAGCAGGTGTTGTTGATTGAGATGATTCAGTGGTTGGTGAGTGAGATGTAGATGTTGTTGTAGCTGATGTAGATGTTGGTTCAGTGGATGTTGTTGTTGGTGGAACTGTAGATTTTTCTGTAGTTGATGTAGATGTTGGTTCAGTGGTTGTTGGTGTCGTTGATGTAACTGTAGATGCTTCTATAGTTGATGTAGATATTGGTTCAGTGGTTGGTGAGTGAGATGTAGATGCTGTTGTAGCTGATGTAGATGGTGCAGGGGTTGTTGCTGATAAATTTGTAGATGTTGATGTAGATGTTGGTGCAGGGATTGTTATTGATTCAGATGTAGATGCTTGAGCAGGTGTTGTTGATTGAGGTGTAGGTGTTGGTGTTGTTGATTCAGATGTTGATTCAGTGGTTGGTGAGTAAGATGTAGATGTTTCTGTAGTTGATGTAGATGTTGGTTCAGTGGTTGTTGTTGATTCAGATGTAGATGCTTGAGCAGGTGTTGTTGATTCAGATGTTGATTCAGTGGTTGGTGAGTAAGATTTAGATGTTGTTGTAACTGATGTAGATGTTAGTGCAGGAGTTGTTGTTGATGATGGTGGAACTGTAGATGTTTCTGTAGTTGATGTAGATGTTTCAGCAGGTGTTGTTGATTGAGGTGTAGATGTTGGTTCAGTGGTTGTTGATGATTCTGATGTAGATATTTCAGCAGGTATTGTTGATTGAGGTGTAGATGTTTGTGTTGTTGATTCAGATGTTGATTCAGTGGTTGGTGAGTGAGATGTAGATGTTGTTGTAGCTGATGTAGATGTTGGTTCAGTGGATGTTGTTGTTGTTGGTGGAAGTGTAGATGTTTCTGTAGTTGATGAAGATGTTGGTTCAGTGGTTGTTGATGATTCTGATGTAGATGTTTCAGCAGGTGTTGTTGATTGAGTTGTTGATGATTCTGATGTAGATGTTTCAGCAGGTGTTGTTGATTGAGTTGTAGATGTTGGTTCAGTGGTTGTTGATGATTCTGGTGTAGATGTTTCAGCAGGTATTGTTGATTGAGGTGTAGATGTTGGTTCAGTGGTTGTTGATGATTCTGATGTAGATGTTTCAGCAGGTGTTGTTGATTGAGGTGTAGATGTTGGTTCAGTGGTTGTTGATGATTCTGCTGTAGATGTTTCAGCAGGTGTTGTTGATTGAGTTGTTGATGATTCTGATGTAGATGTTTCAGCAGGTGTTGTTGATTGAGTTGTTGATGATTCTGATGTAGATGTTTCAGCAGGTGTTGTTGATTGAGTTGTAGATGTTGGTTCAGTGGTTGTTGATGATTCTGGTGTAGATGTTTCAGCAGGTATTGTTGATTGATGTAGATGTTGGTTCAGTGGTTGTTGATGATTCTGATGTAGATGTTTCAGCAGGTGTTGTTGATTGAGTTGTAGATGTTGGTTCAGTGGTTGTTGATGATTCTGATGTAGATGTTTCAGCAGGTGTTGTTGATTGAGTTGTTGATGATTCTGATGTAGATGTTTCAGCAGGTGTTGTTGATTGAGGTGTAGATGTTGGTTCAGTGGTTGTTGATGATTCTGATGTAGATGTTTCAGCAGGTGTTGTTGATTGAGTTGTTGATGATTCTGATGTAGATGTTTCAGCAGGTGTTGTTGATTGAGTTGTAGATGTTGGTTCAGTGGTTGTTGATGATTCTGGTGTAGATGTTTCAGCAGGTATTGTTGATTGAGGTGTAGATGTTGGTTCAGTGGTTGTTGTTGGTGGTGGTGGTGGAAGTGTAGATGTTTCTGTAGTTGATGTAGATGTTGGTTCAGTGGTTGTTGATGATTCTGATGTAGATGTTTCAGCAGGTATTGTTGATTGAGGTGTAGATGTTGGTGTTGTTGATTCAGATGTTGATTCATTGGTTGGTGAGTGAGATGTAGATGTTGTTGTAGTTGATGTAGATGTTGGTTCAGTGGATGTTGTTGGTGGTGGAACTGTAGATGTTTCTGTAGTTGATGTAGATGTTGGTTCAGTGGTTGTTGTTGATTCAGATGTAGATGTTTGAGCAGGTGTTGTTGATTCAGTTGTAGATGTCAGTGCAGGGGTGGTTGTTGTTGGTGGTGGTGAAACAGATGTTTGTGCAGCTGGTGATGTAAAAGAAAAGAAAATAGCAAAACTTTAATAGATGACTGATAGAACAAAAAGCATCAATAGATGGCAGTAGGGGTGTCCCCGACTAAGGATTTTCATAGTCGAATCGGAATTTTAGAATCATGCCGATAGTCGACTATCGAATCATATATTTGGGGGCGGGGCAAAATACATTACCAAGAGTCAAGTCAGACATTTGACAGTCATAAATACACAGGGAAAATGTGTAACGGATGCCTCGCAGATAAAGGGTGAATAATGTTTTATGTTTTGATTAAAAGATAGTTAAAGGTCAGCGAAACCCTTAAGAATTCACAACATATATATATATATACAGTGAGGAAAATAAGTATTTGAACACCCTGCTATTTTGCAAGTTCTCCCACTTAGAAATCATGGAGGGGTCTGAAATTGTCATCGAGGTGCATGTCCACTGTGAGAGACATAATCTAAAAAAAAATCCAGAAATCACAATGTATGATTTTTAACTATTTATTTGTATGATACAGCTGCAAATAAGTATTTGAACACCTGAGAAAATCAATGTTAATATTTGGTACAGTAGCCTTTGTTTGCAATTACAGAGGTCAAACGTTTCCTGTAGTTTTTCACCAGGTTTGCACACACTGCAGGAGGGATTTTGGCCCACCTCCACACAGATCTTCTCTAGATCAGTCAGGTTTCTGGCCTGTCGCTGAGAAACACGGAGTTTGAGCTCCTCCAAAGATTCTCTATTGGGTTTAGGTCTGAGACTGGCTAGGCCACGCCAGAACCTTGATATGCTTCTTACAGAGCCACTCCTTGGTTATCCTGGCTGTGTGCTTGGTCATTGTCATGTTGGAAGACCCAGCCTCGACCCATCTTCAATGCTCTAACTGAGGGAAGGAGGTTGTTCCCAAAATCTCGCAATACATGGCCCCGGTCATCCTCTCCTTAATACAGTGCAGTCGCCCTGTCCCATGTGCAGAAAAACACCCCAAAGATGATGCTACCACCCCATGCTTCACAGTAGGGATGGTGTTCTTGGATGGTACTCATCATTCTTCTTCCTCCAAACACGTTTAGTGGAATTATGACCAAAAGTTCTATTTTGGTCTCATCTGACCACATGACTTTCTCCCATGACTCCTCTGGATCATCCAAATGGTCATTGGCAAACTTAAGTCGGGCCTGGACATGTGCTGGTTTAAGCAGGGGAACCTTCCGTGCCATGCATGATTTCAAACCATGACGCCTTAGTGTATTACCAACAGTAACCTTGGAAACGGTGGTCCCAGCTCTTTTCAGGTCATTGACCAGCTCCTCCCGTGTAGTTCTGGGCTGATTTCTCACCTTTCTTAGGATCATTGAGACCCCACGAGGTGAGATCTTGCATGGAGCCCCAGTCCGAGGGAGATTGACAGTCATGTTTAGCTTCTTCCATTTTCTAATGATTGCTCCAACAGTGGACCTTTTTTCACCAAGCTGCTTGGCAATTTCCCGTAGCCCTTTCCAGCCTTGTGGAGGTGTACAATTTTGTCTCTAGTGTCTTTGGACAGCTCTTTGGTCTTGGCCATGTTAGTAGTTGGATTCTTACTGATTGTATGGGGTGGACAGGTGTCTTTATGCAGCTAACGACCTCAAACAGGTGCATCTAATTTAGGATAATAAATGGAGTGGAGGTGGACATTTTAAAGGCAGACTAACAGGTCTTTGAGGGTCAGAATTCTAGCTGATAGACAGGTGTTCAAATACTTATTTGCAGCTGTATCATACAAATAAATAGTTAAAAATCATACATTGTGATTTCTGGATTTTTTTTAGATTATGTCTCTCACAGTGGACATGCACCTACGATGACAATTTCAGACCCCTCCATGATTTCTAAGTGGGAGAACTTGCAAAATAGCAGGGTGTTCAAATACTTATTTTCCTCACTGTATATATATATATATTTTTATTTTACAATAGTGCTCTCATTATAATGCTATGTAGTCTATATGAGTTATAACGTTCTGCATTTCTGTTTTGAGCTGCGCGCGCTGAAGATGAATGAAGCATAATAGATGATATTTAATCAATGGGATTTAACTCATTTATCTCACATAGAATACGCTTTGTTATTTATATAACATAACTTTAATTTTACAACTTTAGGCTATCTGCACAAAATGCCCCGAATGCACACGAACGCGTCTGCGCGGCTCTGAATGAACTCCTTTTGTGGACGCGTTCTTCACGCAATAACATGCAGAAACACAACTAAACACTTAAAAAATAAATAAAAATCATAGCGTTTTATTATAATAGAGTTCTCATTATAATGGTATGTATATGACAGTGCCAGTCATTTATTAATATTCTGCATTGTTGTTCACTGTAGCGTAACTCAAACAAATACATCTTATACGAGATACATAATATATACACAATATAAATAAACCGACTGAAACGTTTTGAAATCACTTGTTGTACCATACCTGATCGGAAAAAAAAGAAGAAGTTTTCCACTCTGCCTTTGTCAATTTGAGTCTTGTTAAAGATTTAAATCCCTGCCGCCAAGGATGCTCCTCTGTCGGTGACGGATTAGAAAGCGAAACTTTAATCTAAAGTTGGATTTATTCACGCACGTTAATATTTATTTAAAGCTATTTTAAGATTCTTATTTACAGCATTATCATAATAGGCTGTATATAACTTATTGGGAGAAAACCGGTAGTTCGATGTGAAATCAGACACTGAGCACCCCTGTATAGCCAAAATGGCATGACCATAACACCCCGCGAATATTCGACTGTGAGATTGGGAGTCGAATCGAAGCATCGAATCGTCGACTATTCGGGGACACCCCTAGATGGCAGGCAACAGTGACCTATAGTGTAAAACAAAACTGCAGCAGTGAAAGGAATGTTGATTACGAAGGGAGTGATTAAGTTTTGTTTGTTTTAATTTTTGTTGTTCATGCAACCATTGACAATATTATTTCCTGGTTTCATACCAGTTTTAAAGTGCCAATACAGTGTCAAATTTCCTTAACAACAGAAACATTTTCTTTTGTCAAAACACTAACCAGTTCAGGATTCGTCACCTGTTATTATAAAGGCATCCTAAAGGACTATGAACTATTATGAAAACTGATACTGTTGGACCAAATACAGCCGCTGAATGTGCTGTGACTGAAGATGGGAAGACTAGTTCAAAACAACAACCATATTTCATTATCAGTTATATTACTGATTTCATGTTTTTATTTTTTATTTTGACACTGACAGAATCATAATAACTAGTATAGCAACTTGTGTTTTGTTTGTAATTGCAGGATGTATTTTTACTTTGTCTTTTCTTGGCAGATTGATTTGTAAAGTAATGCACAATTAATGCATTTAATGAATTTACTCACATATGTTTTGTGAGCAAAACTTTTTTAAATTCCTTTCTATTGTACCTGTTCTTGGTGTTTACTATGCCACTATGATAAATATGTTACTATGATATAAACATATACCTTAATAACAGTAGTATGAAGTATTTTTTGTTTATTTTGCTTTATTACATCCCAAAGTTCAATACTAACTGTAAAGTATGATAAAGTATAATATTTAATATAATAAAGAAGCATAATATTTAACAATAAGATATTTTAACAATATAGTAATAGTGATGCTTGAGCAACACAACTCAAATAAAAACTACCGGCATTTCACTATTACAATTCACTGTTAATATTAATAAGTGAAAATATGTGCACATTGTCAGTATTCAGATTGTTCTCAGAATTTACATTTCTTCATAGCTGACAAGTTAAGGGTAATTGTATTAATTTTATGTTTAACAAAAATACATAGATTATTCAGAAATGGTAAAGCTATGGGAAAGTGATATATTCCTAAATAAAGCCTATTATATCTCTCGGTACTATTTTTTAACATATACGATATAATTCACTTACATTATATGCATGCATATATATATATATATATATATATATATATATATATATATATTTGCATCAAAGACTGTAGTTATGATTATACTTCCATATATATCACATAACTCAATTTAGATTTAGATTTAAATAGACGTCTTACCTGTTGGTCTACCAATCAGTAAAGCCAATCCAATAAATATAATACATCGAAACATCTTTCAAGTTTTTTGCTTCCAAACCTAATGGCAGAAAAGCAGCCTAACATATTCTCATAATGTACTCATAACATACTGCCCTTAAACTCCACCTACTCATTAATTTTCACTAATATAACAGGTTCTCATAATGAGTCACTAGTGAAAAATTATTTAAAAAACAGAAATATGTTATGTATTATTTTAAAATTTATTTATAAAAAATTCACATAGAGTGTAACGTTTCGAGCACACAGGCTCTTCATTATTATTATGTTTACAAATAATAGAAATACTAGACAGAGTATGTAGACATTTTTTTTAGACAGAGACACCCAAACATTTGTACAGTGTCATATCAAACTGCAAACAATAGCATATGCAAATGTTATAATTGTCCTGATACAGTTGAACACTTTCACTTTCTGACTGCATTGTCACACTTCCCATTAATTAAAGTAACACTGACCACTCCTTAACGGTAAGGAACAAAAAAGTGTCCTAGTAACCCAAATAGAGATGCACAGCATAAACTGTATACAAGTGTTAATGAACAGTTCAGATTTCTTTCTGAAAGTTTAGCTGTCCAGTTGAAGAGGAGCTTTGAAACCTGTGCATTATTTCCTGGTTTTGTGTGAATAATAACAATATATTTGGCGCTTTGTGTTTCTATTGACATAATGATTCTGGTTCACGGGTGGATCTGCATTCCAACAAACCTGAAAGTAATTTACAATGGGTCAAACTATGTCAGTAATGCTGCTCTTCAGAGACACACAGAGAGAGAGAGCCAGCAACCTACTGTTTTCTATAGTGTACAATGTGTTTTATTATAAAAAGCTTCTTCATAATACAGATTCCAAGCAATTAGCTTTGGTTTTAGAAGATTACAAGGAATTTGGTGTATTTGGAACTTTTGTTGATCACAGTGCCTAAATGCCGCTATTACTCAGCTAACGGGAAACGTTTTGGCAGGATTGTCTCAAAGTTCTGAACAAAAGTTCTTCCACATTATTAGAATGTTCATTTAAAGTGATCTTAAACTATTAAAAAATAATAAATAACTTTAAATAACGTTATCAAAAATATATTTATACATTGTTCATTGAACGTTTTTCTGAAACAATTCAAGAGCATTGGGGATTAAATTTTATGGAAGCCAATTTCACTGCATAAAAAAGGTAATGGTGAATTTTTATCTCACACTTCTGACTTTTTTGCTGATATAAACTTGCAATTGTGAATTATGAAGTCAGAATTGTGGGATATGAACTCGCAAGTGCGTGAAATAAAGTAGGAATTGCAATATATAAACTCGCAATTCTGACTTTTTTCGCAATTGCGAGTTTACATTTATTTTCTTAGAATTGCAGGATATAAACTTGCAAGTTGTAAAGTCAGAATTGCGAAATATAAACTCGCAGTTGCGAGTTATAAAGTCGGTATTACCAACGCTATCTCATGACCAATTCGTAAATATGTGGCTAATTCGTACGAATTCGTATGACCTCACTCGTACGATTTTGTACGATTTGTCTAAACCCGTGACGGGTAGGTTTAGGGGTGGGGTTAGGTGTAAGTCATTCGTACAAATTCATATAAATTGTGCAACTCGTACAATAGGCATATGTACGATTTAGCAAAAATCTTATGAATTTGTACGAGTGAAGAATTCGTACGAATTAGCCACCTCGTAAAAAATGTACGAATTGCCGTGAGATCGAGCTGTAATTGCAGGATATAAGACAATTGTCAGGGCTTTCTGGTGGAATGATCTTCCCATCCCTATCCAGAATGCTGAATCAAGCAACACTTGAAAACTCATCTCTTTTGTCACTGTTTGAAAAAGAAAAAGAAAAAATCACCTCAATCTCTCCCTGTCTAGCTTCTATTACTCTGAACTCTGTACAAGCACTTCATGTGTTTATTTGCCTCTTTATGATGAATCGCTCATTGTATTCCTCAATTGCAAGTCGCTTTGGATAAAAGCGTCTGCTAAATGAAGCCAATATGTAAAGCAAAATAAAATGGACTGAAAATGACTGTTGAATATTATAGATTGTATTTTTAAATCTGAATTGTGAATTTATTGAATTTTTAATTATGAAAATGTGAAAAATGTTTTTAATTGAAATACTCACATCTTAAATATACAACCATAAAAATGCAAACACTGAAAATACGGTGCATTAAATGCTTTTTGTTATAAATAATTGTTTTTTTAAATAGTGCAATTATGCTTATTTTGTTTCAAATAGACTACATTTCTTATTTACTTATGTAACTCACTATACTTTAAATAAACTGTTAATTATGTTACTGACAATAAACAAGTCATATGTAATTGGTTTGAAACCGGTATAAGCAAGAGGTGAGTCATATTCTGGAGCAAGGAATGCTGATCTTCTGTTTGCACCATCATGGAAAACTATCATGAATGGCATCAGGAGGTGAATTAAGGTGAAATGCCTCGTTAAGTTCTAATGGAACTCAATATGTAATGTGTTACAGTGATTTTACAATGATTTAGGCTTTATTTACATTATACTCCACCCCAAAATGAAAATTTTGTCATTAATCACTTACCCCCATGTTGTTCCAAACCCGTAAAAGCTTTGTTTGTCTTCGGAACACAATTTAAGATATTTTGGATGAAAACCAGGAGGTTTGTGACTGTCCCACTGACTGCCAAATAAATACCACTGTCAAGGCCCAGAAAAGTATGAAAGACATCGTCAGAATATCTGCCATCAGTGGTTCAATCTGAATTTTATGAAGCGACAAGTATACTTTTTGTACGCAAAGAAAATGAAAATAACGACTTTATTCAACAGTTTGTCTCCTCCGCGTCACCATAGCACCAGTTTGGAGAATATCCGCTGGACGCAAGCAGTGTATGCTGTTCTGTGTCAGCCGCGCCTCATTGATACGCTGTTTTCGTTCAAATCAAAGCGTAAATAAATGTAAAAAACATATCCATGTGGTGCGGCTGATAGAAACAGCGTACACAGTTTGCATCTAGCGGATACTCTCCAACATAGCACTACGCTGACGCAGAGCGGATGAATTGTTGAATAAAGTCTTTATTTTCATTTTCTTTGCGAACAAAAAGTATTCTCGTCGCTTCATAAAGTTCAGATTGAACCACTGATGGCAGATGGACTATTTTGATGATGTCTTTCATACTTTTCTGGACCTTGACAGTGTTATTTACTTGGCAGTCAATGGGACAGTCACAAGCCTCCTGGTTTTCATACAAAATATCTTAAATTGTGTTCTGAAGACGAACAAAGCTTTTATGGGATTTGAACGACATGGGGGTAAGTACTGACAACATTTTCATTTTGGAGTGGAGTAACCCTTTAATGCTCAGATCTAATCTTTTGAGGCTTCTTTGTTTGTTTTTTTAAGTGCCTGCCTCTTCAAATATACTTCATACAAGACTTTGACTTTTTATTTCCAGATAATGTCTGTCAGCACTATCAATTTATAGTCCTCATCTATGCCATCAGACAGGACCTTTATTTTATGTTCATCAAGACATCAGAAGAATGCATTTAAAAAGGCAGCTCCCTCTGTGAGTCACCTGTAGAAATTCAATAGATCAGAATAGAATACATTTGATCCAACATGTTTATCACATGACATTTACATAAAGATTACAATTAATGTGATTCTTCTGGTTTTTATTCCAAACAAAAGATGAAATGCATCCGTTCTGAATATTCCTGTATGTGTGTCTTGTTTCTTACAGTTTGCTTCTTGAAATACCAGAGATGCTCACTCATTTCATTTGTTGTATATTATATATTGCAATGCAAATGCAACCATAGAGCCCAGATTTATTAGACACATAATTTTTTCACATATTTTACATTAATGCAGTCTGTCTCGAACGCTGTTTAGTTAATGTTTCGCTGAACATTTCAACTTCCAAAATACGAAATGTCCTCTGATTTGTTAACAGTGCTGAGTAGTAATTGATTACACGTAATCTCGACTGCGTAATCAAATTTCAAAAAAATAAGTGCTTGTAATTACTGTACAGTACTGTAGCAGTCGCCACTGCCTTCGGGAAGTGTGTACTGCTCAGACACACACAATGGCAATTACCATCATGGGAAGTGCAGCTGATGGTGGAAGGACCACCAAGCTTGAGAACACTGAGGCCATGGGGCTTGAGCGTGAAGGAGGATCCACTGAGTTGGAGAAAGAGCTCCACAGAAAGTAATGAGTGAATTGTCCAGAAACTGTGCATATGGTACGCGCCAAAGTCCAAAAACTCGTGGATTTGATCGTCAAGGGAGCACTCGCCTTGGCGCAGGAGAAATCTTTTAGAGATTGCATGTAGAGGATGGCATGTGACATAAGTTTTCCATCACATCCTTAGGCCAACAATTTTCTTGATTTCTTCACAGTAATCTTTATGGTCCCACTAAAGTTTGCTTGCAAGTGCTTGACAAACTGCAAAGAAAAAAAATTACAGTTAAATGTACAGTAACATTTATGGAAGAGGATTAGGGCCAAGCAATAATAAAAAAATAAAAATAAAACCATCTCAAGATTAAAGTTATTATAACGCTAGATTAAACTCGTAATTTAATGAGTTGATTCTCAACATTTTTCTTGAAATTTAACAAGAAAAAAAATCTAAATAAAATGCTGAGAATGCACACTCTTGTCATGTTCATTGTATCTTGTTGGACAGTGTTAAATGAGTATCGAACTCGCTTTTCTTCATTTTCTCATCACATATCACATGGGAAAAGTGGAAATCTCAACTGCCTATCGAGTGTTTAATAGTAGGGAGGGCTTTGTTGTCCCAATAAGGCAGCACCTATTTAATAATTGTAATAAATAAAATAATTTACGCTGTTATTTTTGCGTCCTGTTAATGTACAACAATACTGAGGTGCAAATCTTTTCCGATGTGATTTGCAATGAGAAAAGGAAGAAAAGCGAGTTCGGCAAAAGACGGATTTGAACCGTAGTCGATCACATGCTACATCCAACTGCATTACTCTCCAACCTACACCACTGCAGGCGCTGTTTGACACTCTCCCACGAGATACAATGAATGTGACACGAGTGTGTTTATTCTCAACATTTTGTTTAAAATTTAAAACATTTGTCTTACATAGCAAACACCTTTGCCATAATATTATATTTTTGGATATATCATATACACACAGTTATTCAAAACCTAAAGATCTTCTTTCATGAGCTCCGAGATTGAAAGCAATTGGAAGAGAGTTGTTGATTTTTTTTTTTTTTACGATAAACTAGAAAGCAAAATTGAAACCAAACTTATTTTATTTTACTGTAAGCATTTGTGGTTGGGAATACAGCATTATACAGCACGAAAGAAAATAAATCAACCATAGTTGTGCAGTTGTGTATTTATAGGCCTATTCTAAAGCCACGATTGGTTGGTGTTAAGTAAAGCACTAGTGTTTGCACATGTGAGGAGTTAGTGTGAGGCACTGATGAATTAGTGGCATTTTGATTGGTTGTGATTGATCTTTCCTGTTAGATTTTTGTGAGTTACATATAGAATTGTGTGTTGGGTTTTGCGAAAAGTGTTTTATGAAATTGAAAACTTAGTCAAAGGCTGAGAATTAGCATATGGTTTTGCATATTTGGTGTTTGAGTGTCAGAAATTGTGTGACAAGTAAAGATTTTGTGTGAATTTGCTAGCTTAATATATTTTCTGTTATTAATTCCTCAACAGTTTGGCAACAAGTTAATGCTTACAACTAGACAAAAAAAAAAAAAAGATAATAAAATAGCAGCTTACCTTTTCAATGTAAGTAATGATTTTATCATGGCTAAGCTCAACAGAGGATCTCAATTGGAAAGTTGTATATGCAAATGTTGTCCTATCTATAAAAGGAAAACTTCAATTAGATTCATATTATCATAGGTGAATAAAACTCTAATAACAAAATCTGAATGGTGTTTAATGAAAAAAAAAATCTTTGCTTACTCTGTGGGACAACATCTGGAGATGTAGACTGGCTTGCTGGTTGAGTTGTAGATGTAACTTGAGTTGTTATTTGAGAAGTATGTGTTGGTGTTCGAGTAGTTGTCAAGGTTGGTGCAAATGTTGTTGATGATTGAGTAGTGGTAGACATAAGCACAGTTGAACTCAAACTTGGCGCAGTTGTTCTTGATTGACTTGTAGATGTTGGTTCAGTGAGTGCTGAGTGAGATGTAGATGTTGGGGCAGGGGTTGTTGTTGATCGAGCTGCAGTTGTTGATGTAGCTAAAATACATGTTGGTGCAGGATTTCTTGTTAATCGTGCTATAGATGTCGCTGTAGCTATTTTACATGTTGGTTCAGGGGTTGTTATTCTTGTCGATGGAGCTGTAGATGTTTCTGCAGCTGGTGATGTGAAAGAAAATAACATTAATAGATGAGATAGAAGAAAAGTATCTATAGATGGCAGGCAACACTGACCTATAATTAAAGCTTCAGCCTGTAAGTTTTGCCTCTTTGTCACCATCTCTGTTTGAAAACCTGGAATTGCAGCTTTTTGCGGAATTATCTTGCTTACGTATGGTTGTGAGTCAGCACGGCTCCAGTGCGAATGAATGTAATGTTTTGAGGTGAATGTGTGGCAGTCGGTCCGCACCGGTGTGGATACTGTACTCAGGAATCACAGATTCTAGTCTATGTCTTGGAATATATGACCCAAATAAGAATTTTCACCGTATATTGTCATCTGAACAACTAAGTAACAAGTCTGCCACTTTTGTTCTGACCAACTGAGGAAAAACCATTACAATAAATCGCGCTACCAATGGTGATTAAATCTAAAGATCGGTTAGCTCATATCACATCTAACCGTGCAAATTATTATTATTGTTATACTTTATTCTGAGATTATTAATGTTAACAACATCAGCATTGCGTGACTATGAGTTTAGTGTGTATTAGCGTGTAGATTTCAGTTTCTGTAAAGTTTAATATCTAATTGTCATGCCATTCGAATTTCATATTAATAAATTCTTTTAACCCAAAAAGCAAACTATGCTCCCTTCGAACTGGTTTTCTTTAAAATACAAATCCTGTGTAATCCCAGGCTATCTGTAATCAGCACATTTAAAATATAATTTAATTTCATTCACGTGTTTCATAAACGCATAATCCTTTCTGGATCACAATCCGTCATCAAAACGATACATTTAATTATTCTAGCTGCTGTGAGAAAAGGCTATAAACGATCCGTCACCTGCAGGATCCTCGCATGCGATAACCTAGTAGCTGGGACAACTTCTTTATGTGACAGACGTGACGTAATGACGCAGTGCCATGCTCGAATTTCCCGTGAAAACCTACCCGTACCACTCAAATGACAAAACATTATTATAAGCTAACCGTTGTGAATCGGGCTAAAGTAAGGCGATAGTTTTGAACACTGGCTGGTTATGTACTTGCTCAAATATTGATTTCAGATCAAAGTTACGGACTGCAGCTTTAAGAAAAGCAAAAATGGAAGAAAGGATAGTGAAGGATAGTGTCACTTAAAAATCAGACATGAGCTCCTCAACTTGAGTTAATAATACTGCGTAATGCATATATGATACCACAAAAAGATGAGCCTTTGAAGGAACTCCTTCTGGTTTAGTCACCTGCTTTCATAAAGGCATCCTATTGATGGGAAAGTTCTACTTTGAAAACAGATATTATAAAAACTTATATGGGATCAACTACAACAGCTCAGTGTGCTGTGACTGAAGATTTTATAACCCCCTTTGGTAACAAACAATGAAGTTCAAAACCACAAACTGTCCTTCATACTTCACTATCAGTTCTATTATTGAATGCTTTTCATTGTTTGACAATGACATCAAAATAACCTGCATAGCAAGCTTCATTTTTTATTTTTGCTTTGACTTTCATGTCAGTTTGATTTGTATTGTAATGCAGGAACTGGGTTAAAGTTAAAAAGTTCACCGACTTTTGCAAAGAGCAGTGTCACTACTGAATCATCATTTCATATATTCCCTTATGTTTCGTGAGATGCGCTAGCTGTTTTATTGCAAATATTAAAGCAAATATCAATATAAATACAAATATAAAATCAAAACACAAATCGAACAGACTGGAACTAAATGCACAGACCAAACGAGGATAATTAATGAGACACACCCGAACTAAACAACATAATCAAGGAGAGACAGAAACTAGGTCAAGGGACTGAAACAAGGAGGCTGAACAGGGAAACACAACGACAAAGTCCATAACTTCTGACAACTTCTTACTAATGCCTTATTTTTTAGGAAATTTATGCATTTTATTTATTTATCAGCATTTGTTGCATATAAGCTACTTTACATTTACATGTAACTGTACCTGTATATGGCTCATATGATTCTCTTATAATATTGTATAATTTCTTGAACAAAAGTATACAAGCACTTTGCTATTACGATTCACTGTTCATATAAGTGCTAAATATGTGCAATATTCAGATTTTACATTTCTTTATAACCGATAACTTTTAAAATTGTATTTTATGTTTGACAAAAACAGATTATTCAGAAGTGGTAAAGCTATTGAAAACTGATATTTTGTTTTCAACTATAAAGCCTATCATATCAGGATATCTCATAATATATTGCTATTATTATTATTGTTATTTAGTTTTTAAACATATATGTGACCCTGGACCACAACCAGTCGTAAGTAGCACAGGTATATGTGTAGCAATAGCCAACAATACATTGTATGGCTCAAAATTATACATTTTTCTTTTATGCCAAAAATCATTATGATATTAAGTAAAGATCATGTTCCATGAAGATATTTTGTACATTTTTGGACAACTTTAAAGATGATTTTATCAATATTTTGATAGTTTTTTTTGCACCCTCAGATTCCAGATTTTCAAATAGTTGTATCTCAGCCAAATATTGTCCTATCGTAACAAACCATACATCAATGGAAAGCTGATTTATTAAATCTCAATTTCACAAAATTGACTCTTGTGACTGGTTTTGTGGTCCAGGATCATAATATATAGTTGGCTAATATTCAGTACATATGCATACAAATTCAATAATAAGTAATATATACACAAACAAGCTTTTTTTTTTTTTTTTTGCATTAAAGACTTATACTTCCATATACGTTACATACTAATATTTAGATTTAAATAGACGTCTTACCTGTTGGTATTGATCTACCAATCAGTAAAGCAAATCCAAAAATATAGCAAATCGAAACATCTTTCAAGTTTATTTATTTTTTTGCTACCAAACCTAATACCAGAAAAATGACCTCTGCGAAGCAACCTAACAGGAGTAATGCAAACTAATATACTGCCCTTAAACTCCACCCACTGATGCAGCTGATGCTAATTGTCCTAATGCAAATGAACAAATGTCACTTTCTGACTGCAATGCCACACTTCCCATTGATTACAAAACAATAACATTACCACTCCTTCAGGGTAAGCAACAAAAGTGCCCTGATAACCTAAAAGAGATGCACAGCATATAGCATTTGAAATAACTATTGTCTATTTAAATATATGTTCAAATGTAATTGATTGCTGTAATGCAAATGGGCAATTCAGCATCATTTCTCCATTCTTCAGTGCCACATATTTATATGCTGTATCATATGCAGGTACCATAATACTACCTGGGTAGTAACTGATTACATGTAATCTGGATTATTTAATCAGATTCCAAAAGTTAAGTACTTGTAATTAGAGTAAATTACATTTTAAAATACTCGCAATCAGACTACAGTTTATTTTTATTGATTACATATTATTCATGCAATGGCAATAAATTGTTCATAATTTATTGATTCTCGCTAATTAATTTTTAAAATTTTCTTCTCTGAAAAAAGCCTACCACTTAAATACATTCAGAAAGTCTTCCAGTTTTGTGGATGTTCACTAGCCAGGTGGCTACACAGCATTTGACCAATGGATTTACAAAAATCATTTCAGGTTTAACATTGCATCAACTACTGATGAACACATAAATTTTTACTTGAATTATCACTCAGTGGTTATATAGCCATGTATTACTATAGCTTTGGAAGGCTTTTGTCTTTCAAACACATTAAAATGCACAAATTTGCGTTATTTCTTATTTACATGTAATGCAGACATTTCAACTTTTTTGAACATCTTTCACCTAATATACTGTATTTACTTGAAGTACCCTTAGATTTTAAAATAAATATTAAAAAATAAGTATCACATTTGCATGTTCGCAGTTCTCTGTTGGTTAATGGTGACATGACATGAAGGTAAACATTACTTTTTTTAGTAAGTGTTTTATTTTGATTGATGTTATTCTGAAATTCTAATAATTTAAAGCTGCAGTAACAAGTCTGCCACTTTTGTTCTGACCAACTGAGGAAAAAAGCATTACAATAAATCGCGCTACCAATGGTGATTTAATCTAAAGATCGGTTAGCTCATATCACATCAAACCGTGGAAATTATTATTATTGTTATACTTTATTCTCAAATTATTAATGTTAACAACATCAGCATTGCGTGACTATGAGTATAGTGTGTTTTAGCGTGTAGATTTCAATTTCTGTACAGTCTAATCTCTAATTGTCATGCCATTCAAATTTCATATTAATAAATTCTTTTAACCCAAAAAGCAAACTACACTCCCTTTGAACTGGTTTTCTTTAAAATACAAATCTTGTGTAATAAGGCTATCTGTAATCAGAAGCACATTTAAAACTGGAATATAATTTAATTTCATTCACATATGTTTTATATAAACACATAATCCTTTCTGGATTAAAATCTGCCATCAAAATTATACATTTAATTATTCTAGCTGCTGTGAGAAAAGGCTATAAACGATCCTTCACCTGCAGGATCCTCACACACGATAGCCTACTAGCCTGGAAAACTTCTTTATGTTTACAGACGTGATGTAATGACGCAGTGCCATGCTCGAATTTCCCACGAAAACCTACCCATACCACTCAAATTAGAAAACATTATTATAAGCTAACCGTTGTGAATCGGGCTAAAGTAAGGTGATAGTTTTTAACACTGGCTGGTTATGTACTTGCTCAAACACTGATTTTGGATAATTCTTAACCAAAAAAAGTTATGGACATCAGCTTTAATTAATTAAACTCACAAAGCACCTGCAGTTCATTTACGAACCCCAGTTTGGAAAACCTTTATGTAACGTAATGTTTATTGCACTTACATTGAATGGAATGTTTTTTTATTAGTCTTTGTATTTTTATATCAATATGGTACAAGATTATCCTATGATAAATGACTAAGGTCAAAAGTCATTTAAAAGTAATCAAAAAAGTAATCTGATTACAATACCTAAAATGTGTAATGTAATGGATTACATTACTAGCTACAATTTATGTAATTTGGAATCAATAACAGATTACAATTTGTAAATTCAGACTTATTGTTTAGTTGACCAGTTGAAGATGAACCCCATTTGAGAAACCCATTTATCTCCTGATCATTTCCTGGTTTGTGTAAATATTAAAAATGTTTTGGTGCTTTGTGTTTCTACTAATAGAATGAAATGTTTCTGGGTCACGGGTGGATCCTATGTTCCAGTAAACCTGAAAGAATGAGAGTTTACAATGGATCAATCTATGTCAATAGTGGTATGCTGTTCTACAGAGACAGAAAGAGACTATTGTATATATAAAAGCTTCTCTTTTGTTACAGGTTCCTACCAAGTAGCTTTGTTCTTGGATGGAATGTGGCGTATTATGAACTAAGTTAAACACAATGCCGTTATGCCAGGAAATGTTCTCAGAACTTTGGCTAACATTCTGGTAAGTTTCAGGGCCGTATGTATAAAGCCACTCAGAGTAAAATTTTAGTCCTAAATGTGTCAAATTTCTAAGAATGACATAATTTTACTCTTATTCCTAGATTTAAGAATAAGATTGATTCATAAAGGTTCCTAAGAGTTAAGACTAGGTCTGAGCTCCTAAATTATTTAAGAGAGCTGAAGAAGTCTCCTAACCTAGTTAGGAGTAACAAGATGGCAGCAAAGAGGAGGAGACAAACACTTTCCAACGAAGATATGACATACTGGAGTTATATGATGCTATGGAGTTGATAAAATGATACAAACTTGATTGCCAAGATCAAAGTTTTAATTATATTTTTTTTTTGTAACTGACAAAGTAAGAAATTTAATAACCTCTTCCACTCAACAAGTCAATGCTCTAACTGCAGAAATGAATGTAGTAATTACATTTGGCTGGAAAATTGGAAAAATGCTGGAATGCGTCGGTGATAACACTGTAAGCAGGATCTTGCATATTGCATTTCATTTAAACCATCAAAATACAAAGGACAAAAAAATAAATAAAAACACTGACCAGCGTTGCCAACTGCTTTCAGTTGAAAGTAGCTAAAACTAGTCATGCACTTAATGTTGCTAGATGACCTCATAAAGGTGATTTCACTGATCTATATTTATATTCATATCAAATATTAACTCGCCTTTATGAGGTCATGGAAGAGTCTCGTAATGTAGATAAGGTTTGTCCAAGAAATTGATTTTGTTGCTAGGCTTTTGAAAAAAACTCTCTAAAGGGTTGAGAAAGTCCTTAAATCTAGTGACAAAATAACTAAATTGGCAACATTGGCACATTGACTACAAGATAAGTTATTAATATTTAATTGGTCGTCTTGTTTTTGCATGTGTTCATAATTTCTTTGTATGACAGCATGGCCACAAATTATGACCACATGTTTCATTGCATTATTATCACAAATAAAACAACTGACTCTAAGCAACTATGCAATATGCACCTCAGTCAACACTTAAGAATCAGTCTTAGGCTTTACTGAAAGTTGCTTTTAGCTTCTTTATAAAAGTCTCCTACTCTTAGAAAAGTCCTACTTAAGTCCTATACTTAAGTCAAAGCTTAAGACTATTCTTAAGAGCATTTCTGAGGAGTTTTATACATACGGTAAGGTTCTTTCACTTTTATAGAATGTTAGTTTAAAGTGTTCTGGGCCTGTATGTATAAAACTCCTCAGAAATGCTCTTAAGAATAGTCTTAAGCTTTGACTTAAGTGTCAAAAAATTCTTAGTAAAAAGTAGGACTTTTCTAAGAGTACGAGGCTTTTATAAAGAAGCTAAAAGCAACTTTCAGTAAAGCCTAAGACTGAATCTTAAGTGTTAACTGAGGTGACACTTAACATTTACATTTAATCTTAACACTTAAGTGTTGTAAACTAAGGACTACAATGATGTCAACACAAAATGGTTGACCTTGACCTCTGAATCAGCCAATAGTGAGTCTGCTCATGTGAAGCCACAGCAGCACAACACCAATCATTTAATGTAACTGCATTAAAATAATATAATTAAGACACTGAAATATTTAAATATTTAAATGTATCTTTTTAAATGCTTTGCATTGTGCAAAATGATCACAGATTATGACTGATGCTTTGTTTTCTATTGGTACGTCTCCTCGTTTGGAGCAATGATGTGAACATAAGTTCCATCAACTCCAGGAAAGCCCACAATCCTCAAAAAACTGTCTTGTTTTTGCGGTCAGTTGGAAAGTCAATAAACTGCCGTATAGTAGTGGCCAAAAGTGATGTCCGGCCTAGGAAATTTGGCATCTTCACCTTTAATTAAAAAAAAAACAAAGTTCAAGATTTTGTAAGCATATTGCATAGTTGCTTAGAGTCAGTTGTTTTATTTGTGATAATAATGCAATGAAACATGTGGTCATAATTTGTGGCCATGCTGTCATACAAATAAATTATGAACACATGCAAAAACAAGACGACCAATGAAATATTAATAACTTATCTTGTAGTCAATGTGCCAATGTTGCCAATTTAGTTATTTTGTCACTAGATTTAAGGACTTTCTCAACCCTTTAGAGACTTTTTTTCAAAAGCCTAGCAACAAAATCAATTTCTTGGACAAACCTTATCTACATTACGAGACTCTTCCATGACCTCATAAAGGCGAGTTAATATTTGATATAAATATAAATATAGATCAGTGAACTCACCTTTATGAAGTCATCTAGCAACATTAAGTGCATGACCAGTTTTAGCTACTTTCAACTGAAAGCAGTTGGCAACACTGGTCAGTGTTTTTTTTTTTTTTGTCCTTTGTATTTTGATGGTTTAAATGAAATGAATTTTTCCAGTTTTCCAGCCAAATGTAATTACTACATTCATTTCTGCAGTTAGAGCATTGACTTGTTGAGTGGAAGAGGTTATTACATTTCTTTGTCAGTTACAAAAAAAAAAAAACCTTTTGATCTTGACAATCAAGTTTGTATCATTTTATCAACTCCATAGCATCATATAACTCCAGTATGTCATATCTTCGTTGGAAAGTGTTTGTCTCCTCCTCTTTGCTGCCATCTTGTTACTCCTAACTAGTTATAGGAGACCTCTCCAGCTCTCTTAAATAATTTAGGAGCTCAGACCTACTCTTAGGAACCTTTATGAATCATAAAGTCTAGGAATAAGAGTAAAATTATGTCATTCCTACAATTTTGACACACTTAAGACTAATTTTTACTCTGAGCAGCTTTATACACACGGCCCCTGGTCTATAATAACGTTAGCAGAATGTTAGCACAAACAACCTTATTTATGTTCATTGTATAAACATTCTAGCTGGATGCTAGTCGAATGCTATCTATCTATCTATCTATCTATCTATCTATCTATCTATCTATCTATCTATCTATCTATCTATCTTTTATTTTGAAGGGTTCTTGTGTCACTTTTATTTTGAAAACCACTGGATCTGATGCTAGTTTTTCATCACTGACTTGTTTTTCAACCACAGCCTCTCGTGCTGCTCTTGTTTAGCCAATGTTTCCCTTCAAGCGAAACAAATCACGTTTTAAATAGCTGCGTTTAAAGCTTCATCGACGAATTGTACAAATATAATCTTAAAGGATGCCCAAAAATGGTTAAAGTCGAGTCGTTCTTCCGGTTCGCTTCCGGTTTCCACGTCTTGCGTTTTGGCATGAACACGTTTACAGCTTGCAGTTATTTCTGATCAAATCTAGACAACTTCTCGAGTCCTCACACATATCTGAACGGTTAAGCGATCAGTTAGTTACTTGGTCGATCCGTTAATATAAGTCTTGTTTTATCTAATGTTGAGGGGATATTCCTGCGGTCGTTTAGTGTAAATATGCCGAGTTTGAGACGCTGATAATGGAGAGAGATTTACTCAGACAGTCCGTGTCGTATCATGGAGAAAACCTGCTGTTACTGTTAAAATGTGAGCAAAGTGAAAACCCAGACTTCAAATGTGTGGCTGCTGATCTCTCTAAAACCCTTAGTCAGAGGTAAGAGACAGTTTTATAGCTCTTACATGATTATTTTTTATCCTTCGTGTGTCATGCAGAGGCTCACATGTAAAAATGGAGGGGGGTGAAAAAATATAGGTCAAAAGTTTGGATGCATTTCTATTTTATATTTTTGCAAGAAGTCACTTATAGTCATCAAGCCTGCATTTATTTGATCACAGTTTTAATATACTTTATTAAGTTGCTTTATTTATTTAATGCATTTTATGCAGTGCTGATTTATTAGCAATGTTGGAAACCTGTGATACTTTTATTTTCAAGATTCTTTGATGAATAAAAAGTTAAATCAGAACAGCATTTATTTTAGATATAACATTTGTAACCGTATACACTACCGTTTAAAAGCTTGAGGTAAGCACTTTTATTTTTATTTTTTTTTGAAAGCAATTAGTTTTTATCCAGCAAGGATTTGTTAAATTGATAGAAACGGTGATGGTAAAGATTGATGTTGTTAGAAAACATCTCTATTTTGAATAAATGTTGTTCTTTTTAACTTTTTGTTTATCAGCGAACCCCAAAAAAAGTAGCACAGGTTTCAATAAATAAAATAAAATAAAAATAAAACAAAATTAAGCAGCACCAACGTTGATAATAAATCAGCATATTAGAGTGATTTCTGAAGGATCATGCATTGAAGAATGGAGTAATGATGCTGAAAATTCAGCTTTGAATAACATAAGTGATATTTTATTAAAATACTATAAATGTATTGTAATAACATTTCACAATATTAGGCTACAGTATTTTTTATCAAATAAATGAAGAAATTTTTAATAGCCCATAAAATCTACTTTAGGAATAGTTCATCTTTTTTAAACTCATTTTATTAATTACTCACCTGCATGTCATTACAAACATGTGTGACTTTCTTCTGTGGAACAAAAATTGAGATATTTAAAATAATGTCTGTGCTACTCTTTTCCATACCATTTCTCAGAATTGGGAGTTCATTTCTCACAAATCTCAGTTTATATCTAAAGGTTGAGAATTGCAAGAAAAAAAGTGAGTTGTAAGATAAATGAATAAAAAAAAAAATCTATATATATATATTAATCTTACAATTCAGATTATATATATTGTGCTTCAATAGACCCTACTTCTGTACTATATTACAAAAACCTTTTAAAGTCATGCATTTTGTAATTCATTTTCCTAATTTATTGCCAAAGAAAAAAGAGAGAGTAATATTTAATTGGTTTGAAACAGGGATGTAGAAGAGGTGAGTCCTGTTCTGGAGCAGTTCATAGCAAGGAAAGCTGATCTTCTGTTTGCTCCATCGTGGAAGACGTCTGTGCCAGCAGATGAATGGCAGGAGGAAACTGGAGGTTAATCGTCTGAATTTCTAATGAAATTCAGTATTTTATTTCTATTATAGCAATAGTTCACTCAAAAAGATGTATGCATCCTCATGTATCTCCAAACCCATCACAAAGTTTTGATTTTTTCTTGAAGAATACCATGTTCACATCCGGAGATGTCAGAAAGTTAGTTCTGTTGGAATGACATGTGGGTGATTAAACGATGAAAGTGTGTGTTTCAGAGGCGTACGCCATCATGCCTCCGCTGGAGCAGTTCATGGAGGTGTGTTTTGAGGAGAGACGGGAGCTCTTCTACAGGGACGTGGAGCGTGGAGACGTGGTTATCGGAAGGATCAATTCAGTGCGAGACTTCGGCTTATTTGTAACTCTTCTCTGCACTGCTGGAGGACTGGAACGAGATATTGAGGACCTGGAGATAAAGGTTGGATTTTAGGTGTTTTTTTCTCTGAAGGATGTATTTTTACACCATATACATATGTATGTGTGTGTATATGTGTGTGTTTATACATACATACATACATATACATACATACATGCATACACACATACATACATATATATACATACATACATGCATACACACACACACACACACACATGCATGCATGCATACACACACATACATACATATACATGCATACACACACACACATACATGCATACATACACACACATACACATACATGCATACATACATACATACACACACACACACACACACATACACACACACACACACACACACATACACACACACACATAATATATATGTGTGTATATTATGTGTATGTGTGTGTGTGTGTATATACAGTGAGGAAAATAAGTATTTGAACACCCTGCTATTTTGCAAGTTCTCCCACTTAGAAATCATGGAGGGTCTGAAATTGTCATCGTAGGTGCATGTCCACTGTGAGAGACATAATCTAAAAAAAAATCCAGAAATCACAATGTATGATTTTTTAACTATTTATTTGTATGATACAGCTGCAAATAAGTATTTGAACACCTGTCTATCAGCTAGAATTCTGACCCTCAAAGACCTGTTAGTCTGCCTTTAAAATGTCCACCTCCACTCCATTTATTATCCTAAATTAGATGCACCTGTTTGAGGTCGTTAGCTGCATAAAGACACCTGTCCACCCCATACAATCAGTAAGAATCCAACTACTAACATGGCCAAGACCAAAGAGCTGTCCAAAGACACTAGAGACAAATTGTACACCTCCACAAGGCTGGAAAGGGCTACGGGAAATTGCCAAGCAGCTTGGTGAAAAAGGTCCACTGTTGGAGCAATCATTAGAAAATGGAAGAAGCTAAACATGACTGTCAATCTCCCTCGGACTGGGGCTCCATGCAAGATCTCACCTCGTGGGGTCTCAATGATCCTAAGAAAGGTGAGAAATCAGCCCAGAACTACACGGGAGGAGCTGGTCAATGACCTGAAAAGAGCTGGGACCACCGTTTCCAAGGTTACTGTTGGTAATACACTAAGGCGTCATGGTTTGAAATCATGCATGGCACGGAAGGTTCCCCTGCTTAAACCAGCACATGTCCAGCCCGACTTAAGTTTGCCAGTGACCATTTGGATGATCCAGAGGAGTCATGGGAGAAAGTCATGTGGTCAGATGAGACCAAAATAGAACTTTTGGTCATAATTCCACTAAACGTGTTTGGAGGAAGAAGAATGATGAGTACCATCCCAAGAACACCATCCCTACTGTGAAGCATGGGGTGGTAGCATCATCTTTGGGGTGTTTTTCTGCACATGGGACAGGGCGACTGCACTGTATTAAGGAGAGGATGTATGCCATGTATTGCGAGATTTTGGGGAACAACCTCCTTCCCTCAGTTAGAGCATTGAAGATGGGTCGAGGCTGGGTCTTCCAACATGACAATGACCCGAAGCACACAGCCAGGATAACCAAGGAGTGGCTCTGTAAGAAGCATATCAAGGTTCTGGCGTGGCCTAGCCAGTCTCAGACCTAAACCCAATAGAGAATCTTTGGAGGGAGCTCAAAGCCAGAAACCTGACTGATCTAGAGAAGATCTGTGTGGAGGAGTGAGCCAAAATCCCTCCTGCAGTGTGTGCAAACCTGGTGAAAAACTACAGGAAACGTTTGACCTCTGTAATTGCAAACAAAGGCTACTGTACCAAATATTAACATTGATTTTCTCAGGTGTTCAAATACTTATTTGCAGCTGTATCATACAAATAAATAGTTAAAAATCATACATTGTGATTTCTGGATTTTTTTTAGATTATGTCTCTCACAGTGGACATGCACCTACGATGACAATTTCAGACCCCTCCATGATTTCTAAGTGGGAGAACTTGCAAAATAGCAGGGTGTTCAAATACTTATTTTCCTCACTGTATATATGTGTACATACATATACATGCATACATACATGCATACATGCATACATATTCTTCTTTTATTTGGATTCACAAGACAAGCAACAAAAACGGAATCCAAACACTTTGGGAAGTCAGTTTGCAAGATGACAGGTTCACTCGGCTAACATACATTCACAAGTCCTTATATTTATACAATCAACACTCAAGGATGGACAAAACATCTTCGTTTCCATATTTGCATACTCCCTATAATGGCTGAAACTGAACAAAATTTAGAAAGTTTTTTGCTTTCTTCTTTTGCAATCCACCCAACTGCAGTCCTTTAATCACATTCTTGTGCACATGACCTAAACTTCCAAATATTAGAATAATCAATTTACACTGATAGTCAAGTTGATGGATGGCTTCAAACAATGGCTGATATTTCAACAATTTAGAAAGATAACAAGTCTCAAAATACAAGTCAAAACATCAGCCAACTTCAATAACAAATACAGTGTTCAAAGCCTCGTTTACTATCACAATGTCAGGAGTATTTGGAATGTTTTTAAAATAGTCTCTGTCAGATGGGTTGTGATAGAACCAGTTCAGTTCAACAGTAGTATGCTGATAAATCTTACTATCTTTATGTATTATTTTCAAATCCTTTACAATCAAATCAACTAGTCGATCGTGTCTGGACACATACAGTCCTTTATAACAACAACATCCATTTAAGATGTGAGCGACGGTTTCATTTTCCTGTTGATTTTGGTGTAACAGACAGTAGGAGTTGTATTTTGACGGGTACCATATTGACAAATTGTACATTGTTGGAAGACATTGTAGTCGTGCTTTAATCATAAAAATTTGAATATCCTACACACACACATACACACACACACACACACACACATATACATACATACACACGTGTGTGTGTGTATATATATATATATATATATGTATGTATGTGTGTGTGTGTGTGTGTATATGTATGTGTGTGCGTGTATATATATATATATATGTATGTGTATATATGTATATGTGTGTGTATATACATACATGCATACACACACACACACACACACACACACACACACACACACACACACACACACATATATATATATATATATGGGTCAAAACGACATCCCATTTTGTTGAGTGCATCAAATTATATTTACAGAAGTGATTTTATATAAACAGGAAGCATATAAAATGAAAGTCTTTCAGTAAGTTGCGAATGTCAAAATATAGAAATATTATAGAAATAATGTTCTATCATGATTCAGTGTAACAGATATTTATTTTAAAATGAAACGGCACACTTATTTTGACCTTTACTTATAAAATAATAAGTGATCATACTAAATTTTATTATATTTTAAATGATTAAAAACAGCACTGTGATCCTTAAATAGAGTATTTCAGTGTCTGCTAATGATTCTTGATCTAAATATACCTTAAAAGATTTATTGTTATATGAACTATTACACTTAATGAAATTATTGGTAAAAATGTATGACAGTCATTATTGTTTGCTCAGGAACAAAATAAACAAAAAAACAGGGCACATATTAATGCACAAAAGACTAATTAAAGCTATATTACACTTTTATTGTTTGGTTGCTTGAAAACCCCTTTCATCTTTTACCTGTATAATTATTATATTTATAAATATGTATTGTTTTATTTATTTTATTTGTTCATTTCTTCATTCATTCATCAATAGTATATGATATTTTTAAAAATGCATTTGACCTTGAAGTGCATTTTAAAACTTTTTTTAATAACTTGAGCCATTCAACTGAAACTTGGTTAACAGTGTTAAGTACTTAGTTCTATTTTTTTTTTTTTTTTTTTCTAGAAATGTTAAACTACATTTTTTAAATACTTTTCATTCAGTTGCAGCTTGTCAGTCAAATGTGATTCTAAAAATAAATGTTGTCTATTAAAAGGCCCTCTGTCCATTAAGAGATGTACCTTCAACTGGAATTCACGATGATCCTTTGTCTTATTACCAAATTGGGGATTTGATTCAAGGTATGATACTTTTTTGGCTCTTTTTAGAAGTGAATGTCTGTGTATTAATAATAAAATGATTAGATTTGATAAAGTGGTATTTTATGCCGCAGCTGGGGTGAAGGACATTGACCGCTACCACGAGAAGCTGACATTATCACTGTTTTCATCCTCACTGCCTCCTCACTTGGATAAAGTTAAGCTGGGTGTCATAAGCAAAGAAGATCTTCCTCTTCATTATACGTACGTAAAAACAGTAAAATGAATATGGACCCGTTTGTCTCAGGCTTCCTGTTGTTGAGTGTTTCCTCCACTCTTTCAGCCGGGGTGAAAAGGTGGCCGCAGACAGCAGCGAGACGTATGAGAAGCTTTTGGAGAGATCTCTTGGTTTGTCCAACCCTTTAAATGTGGACTACCTCCTGGGAAAGCTGGGTATAAGTGACACACAAACACCTTCACTAATGAGGGGCTTGCAGAGGTACACGCTGTCTTTGCCTTTTGTCATTCGCTGTTTTCTTGGTGTTTACTTGGTTAAACTTTTTTTTTTGTATATACACAGTAAACACTTCAAAGAAGATGATTTTGCAACAGCTATTCGGAAGAAACAGTCTGTATCCTGGGCCTTGAAATGGTTTGTTTACCTGATTTTTCCTCATATTCCATGAAATTAACATCTTTTTATTATTTAAAAAACATTAATCTTTTTAATGTTATGTTATTTCTAAATTGCATAAAGTCTAAATTGTCAGGAGGATAAATATTTAAATAACAATTTTAATAATTTGAACGGTTAAGAGATGTACACTCAAGTTTTTAAGCTATAAGGAAAATATATTACGTTTTACTTTATGGTTGACACCACAACTTTTTTTTTTTATTACATTTAAAGTTTCTTGAAAGTGCTGTAAAAAACTGAAACAAACATGAGTACAAGGTGTACGTTTACACACATTTTTAAAAGGTTGTTCCTTTTTTTTTTTTTTTTGTGGACGCTCTAATTTGTTTAATACATATTCTGCTAAATATATACTAAATAACTCTAAAATACAAACCATCATAAACTAGTGCTATTATTAGCTACAGTGTTTGGAGAAAGTTGTTTTTAAAAGTAATGCATAACAATATTGCATTACTCCATTTAAAAAACAAACAAAAAAAACAATTGTGTTACTTAGTTACGGAAAGTAATGCATTTCATTACTTTTTTGTTACTTTTTATTACCTGGGCTTGCTTATTCGTTTTTTAATAACAAAAACTCCAAAAGTTATATTTTTGGCAACTGTAAGGGCCCTTTCACACCAAAAATGAAATTAATAAGCCGTAGGCTGAAGGACAGGTGTGCTATCAGTGAATTAATGGGAAAACAAAGTAACTTGCGACGTTACATATTTGAAAAAGTTGCTCAGATATTTTCTTGTAAATTTAGTAATGCGTTTGTTGAAGCCAATTAAGAAAATGTTTTTTTGTTTTATATTTATGTTTAAATATTATTTGTTTGTGTTTTGTTTGTTTAATTTGTTAATTATGAAAGAAAATTGTATAATTAGTAAACGTCATAAAGGGCGTGGTAATACATGGAGTGGGTCAGACAATTCTTTACTAAATTTTAATCAATGTTTTGTTGATCAATTATCTAATCAAATAAATAAGAGCAAAGAAAAAACGCATTGTGGAATGAAGTGCATAACGAAATGCAAACCCAGTACCATGCTTCTGCGGCCTGAATAAAAAGCCAAAACAGCGTTACTTTACTAGTTACTTAAAAAAAAAAAGTAATCTGATTACGTAACTTACATTACTTGTAATGCGTTGCCCCCAACACTAAGTTAGTAGCGACTGTGTCATTTCTTCTTATCGTTACAGTGTTAAAGTTGGCGTTGAGCGTTTCAAATCGGGCCGTCATGTAGAAGCAATGAATGAGTACAACAAGGCCTTAGAGATCGACACAAACAACGTGGAAGCTCTTGTAGCACGTGGAGCTCTGTAAGTCACAATAAAACCATGTTCATGTGAAGAGTAATATTTGCTTGTTCTACTTTGTTAAATAATTACTGAGTCTGTTTTATTTTATTGTAGATATGCAACCAAAGGAAGCTTAATGAAAGCTATTGAGGACTTTGAACTGGCCTTGGAGAACTGTCCCACGCACAGAAACGCCAAAAAATACCTCTGCCAGACACTAGTGGAAAGAGGAGGACAGTACGTCATCGAGAAATAGTGTTTCTACTTCTAGTTCTTCACTGGAGATTAGTTTAATACTTACGTGTGCCAAAAAATAACAGAAAAAATACACAAAAAAAGCTTTTGAGGAGTTATGCATTACAGCGATTTTTACCATGATTTAAGCTACATTTACATTGCCAGACTAAATGATCAGTTTTTGTGTGACCTACCTTTTTAAATATACTTAAATTAAAATTTGCTGTTGATTTACTCGCTCTCAGGCCATCCAAGATGTAGGTGACTTTTTCTTCAGTAGGGCAGTATAGTAGTAGTATATTTTTAGCTGAAACCGTGGTCCTTGGATGATTTGTGAAATTCAAGTTAGCGGCTGCCCGTTTTTGAGAATAAAAAAAGCAAATCAAAGGACACAACATAAATACCCAGAACTCCTGACGATATATCGAGGTCTTATGAAGCGAAACAATCGATCTGTGCAAGAAACTGAACATTATTTACAACATTATTACCTGTAATCCAGAGCCTCAGGCAAAACAGTCTGGAGTTATGTCTGTTTCCCGAATTAATCATTCTTTTGAATTGATTTTTTTTTTGTGAAGTAGTTGATTCACTTTATATGCTTTAGACATGTAAAACATCCACTTTTTACATCATTATTGGGTGTAGAGGGCTGCATTGGGATTGGGATCCCGCGGGACCCAATGCAAATCTCGCGAGAGTGGGTGGTTTTACTTTAACTACGGGTGGGAAAGGGCGGCCAGAAAAATGTAGCGCGGGTCCTGCAGTCCCACGATTTGGCGCATACCACTGTTTGGTTGTATACCGATTACATTACTTGCCCATCACTTTATTGCACAGACCTATTGTTTTGCTTCCTAAGACCTCAATATATCGTCAAGAGCCACAGGTATTAATTTTGTGATCCCTGATATACTTTTTTTAGTTCTTAAAAACGTGTAGCCGCTGACTTGCATTATATGAATCACTGAGGACCACAGTTTCAGCTACAAATATTCTTTCCTCTTCTAATAAAGAGAAAAAAAAGTCCCCTACGTCTTGGATGGCCTGAGGGTGAATAAATTAACAGTAGATTTGCTGTTACACTTAACTGTCCCTTTAAGACATGACTAAGTTTGTTTACTGTAAGACGCACTACTATGTTTGTCAGCACTGTCAGTTTATAGTCCTCATATCTGCCGCCAGACAGGACCTTATATTCATGTTCTTCATTATGACGTCAGAAGAAAGAATTTAAAGAGGCAGCTCCATCTGTGAATCACCTGTAGGAATTCCTGTCTGTCACCTGACATTTACATGCGCATTATAAATAAGATGATTATTCCGGTTAAGGTTTTATTCCAAACAAAAGATGAAATGCATCTATTCAGAATGTTCCCGTATGTGTGCCATGTTTGTTTTGTTTTTACTGTTTACTTCTAGAAATACCAGAGATGCTCACTCATTCAGTTTGTTATAATTAAACCTCGCTATTCAAGTGCAAGACTTGTGCAATCATCTGAAACACCCTAGAAATCACCTATAAATAACCAATTGTAATGCTTGAGCAGCTACCAAAACACCATACCAGCCATGTAGCAATGCCCTAACAACAGCAATATCCGATCAATTTTCAAGAACACCTTGGCACACATCACAATAAAGGTCCAAGTTGTCAAATATCAATATAGACATTGTAGAAAGGAAGACTCGCTGTTGTACAGCATTTTTAGCATTCTTTGAGCACTGGATTTTGTAATAGTTTTGGTATGCCTTAAACTCTTAATTTTGAGGCATAACATTTTTTTTTTTTTTGCATAGACTCGAAGAGGAAGAAAAGTTGGTGACTGCTGAGGGTCTCTACAAAAGAGCTATCGTATTAGATAACACGTTTCAAGAGGCAGCAGAAGCTCTGGAGAAACTTCAGATACATATCCAGGTGAGCTGGATAAACCTGCCTGTCATGAATGCATGGTTGGCCACCACTGCAAATATTCTCAGAATATTAGCTTTCAGTGTTACAGGTACACGGATACAGTCTTGTGTTTAAGGAATAGTTCACCCAAAAATTGAACTTTTCTGAAGGTTTACTCACCCTTGGGCTATCCGAGATGTAGATGAGTTTGTTTCTTCATCAGCTTTGGAGAAATGTAGCATTGCATCACTTGCTCACCAATGGATTTTCAATGGGTGCCGTCAGAATGAGAGTCCAAACAGCTGATTAAAAAACATCACAATAATCCACAAGAAACCCACACCACTCCAGTCCATCAGTTAAAATCTTGTGAAGCCAAAAGCTGCGTGTTTGTAAGAAACAAATCCATCATTAAGGCCAAATAATCCATAATAACACTTCCTCCATTGAAAAAGTAATTTAATCTGAATCGGGAGAGAAAAATGCACTGATCAAGCACACATCTCTTCACAAGATGTTAATTGATGGACTGGAGTGGTGTGGATTACTTGTGGATTATTGTGATGTTTTTATCATCTGTTTGGACTCTCATTCTGACGGCACCCATTCACTGCAGAGCATCCATTGGTGAGCAAGTGATGTAATGCTACAATTCTCCAAATCTGATGAAGAAACAAAATCATCTCCATCTTAGATGGCCTGAGGGTGAGCACATTTTAGCAAATATTCATTTTTGGTACACTGATACACTGCATTTTTCAAGACGTTCATTTTAACTGTCGAGTATTGGAGTACTGATGAAGTATTTTTGTCATTTATGTGTCTATCTGATCTTGGACCTGTGAAACCTGACTGATGGGACCTTTAACTCTGATTGCACTGGGTTGACAAATGCCCCATATGGAAATAAAACCCCACCACCTTTGGTTTGTATTCTGTTCTTGGTACGACGGTAACTGCATCTCACGATCATTGCTAAATATAAAATGTTTTCTCGCATTTTGTCTTTGCTTAACATCCTGACGCCTGGGGGTGTGAAAACGGCACTTGTGCGAAATTGCTCGTGCTGGATGCCTGCACGCATGCATGCTTGATTAATTTCCTGAAAATTGTTCCAATTTTACCCTGTCAATGAACTGCTTTAAAGAAATCGCTTAAATTGAAAGAGCAGGAAGCTGCAAAAGAGCAGGAAAACACTAAGACTGTGGAGACGAGTGCAGAGAAATTGCGTAAGATCCTAAAAGAAGAGAAAAGGTAACGTCAACACCACCATGTTCATTCACGTTTTTATTCCTGTTAAGCACATATTTGGTCACATACACACTGCGTCTAAATACAGTTGGTCTGTACACACAGTCCATTTATTTACAGAAATCAGGTAGTAAAGGCCTGATACACACCAAGGATTATAAGTATAGAGGAATGATATTTTTGGAATCACTTTTTTTTGAGCTGATAAATGATATAAACATTGAGAGCCAATCAGAATCCATCTCATTTTAAAGAGCTTGAGCATTTAAAACGACAGGTGACATAACAGCAGTTTGTTTATAATAAACAGGATGTTGTAGTTATCATTCTTGGTGTGAACAGGCCTTAACAACTGAATTTACATTAAATCTATATAGTTATACTGACTCCTATAATCCCGTTAAGTGATAATTTAGGTCATTCAGTCCAACATTTAAATTAGGGCTGGGCAATATACTGAATATTCACAATATATTCACCATGATTATTCTGGTGATATACTGTTAAAGGGCACCTATTATGCCCCTTTTTATAAGATGTCTCGGGTGTCCCCAGAAAGTGTCTGTGAAGTTTCAGCTCAAAATAACCCACAGATCATTTATTATATCATTTTGAAAATGCCTATTTCTGAGTGGAAGCGGAAACACGCTGTTTTCTTGCATGTCTCTCTAAATGCAAATGAGCTGCTGCTCCCCGCCCTTTTTCCAGAATAGGACTGTGCCTTTACGGCTGCTATCTCAGATAGTCTGCTAAAAACATCTGTTTGGTTTTGTTTATCATGTCTATTGTGCTGAAATCATGTGTTTTAAAGCAATATCAGTTTAAACTTCTGATATTCGGTTTTCTTAGCGCACTCATCCGAAGCAAACGCACAGAAAACGGCTGTCACACGACATGCGAGTACTAAACTAAGTTCTCTTTCATGTCTTATTGCGCTTAAACTGTCAAATACACAGAAGTTTATATTAAAAACACACAAGTTATAAACAGTCAGTTACGTCTGTGAAGGTAAACAGCTGGCAACAGATGGAGTAGATCGCTTCCATCAACACCCCCAAAGCTTCACAGTCCTAAACCACTTCCTGGATTAACATTTCATTTGGCAATGTTAGGTAGTTTTGATTTTATATGCTGTTTAAAGGGGTCATATGATGCGATTTCAAGTTTCCCTTTGTCTTTGGAGTGTTACAAGCTGTTTGTGCATAGATAAGATCCGTAAAGTTGCAAAGACTAAAGTCTCAAAACCAAAGAGATATTCTTTCTAAAAGTTATGACTTGTCCACGTCCCCCTCCTAAAATGCATCATTTAAACACGCCCCCACAAATCTATGTCACTGTGTTGGGAGATTTGCATAAAACCTCCCAAATGTTTAAGCAAAGAAAAAAGGCACAACTTTTATTCTCACTGTAGTATTGTTGCTGCCGCCACCTTGTCGTGGAGACGCTGTGTGTTTCCAAATATGGTAAGGGGCATAACATTTCCGTCACACGCTTGAGTTGTTCAGCCAATCACATCGCACTGGATTGCTGGCCAATCAGAGCACACCGCATTTTTCAGAACGATGAGCTTTGTAAAAAAAAAAAAAACACCGTGTTTCAGAAAGTCATAGAGGAGCAACAATATTGTACGGTATGTGGAAAATGTTTTTTGAATCTTAAACTATGTAAACACATTGCATTACACCAAATAATTTTATTTTTAGCATCGTCATATGATCCCTTTAATGTTTGATCGCGTTGTTTTCATATGGATCTGCTTGCATACGATCACTTATTTCTGCTGCTGCTTCACCGTATCTAGATTCAGTACTCTTTCAGAAGATGTGTAATAGCGCCTCCTACCATATAGTTGTGAAAACGAGGAAAGCCGGAAAATTCTTACAATGGCAGGGAAAGAGTTAAACTATATCGCCTAGCCCTGATTTAAAAATGGTTTGCCACTGCCAAAACTTTGCATTGTGTATGTGACCATTGAAATCTTTTAAGTATTTCTTCCATCAAAAAAGGTAAGAACTCTTCTATTTTTATGGTTATAATCATTGCTGACGCCCCATTTTCCGATGGGCGCTCTCAATGTCCTGCAAGTTTCAGCGTGATGTTTGCTTCCATGTAGAATGAAGAAGAAAAGGAAGCGGTCGACCTCTTCCTCTACATCCTCCGATACGTCCTCAACTTCAAGTGACGACTCTTCTTCAACCAGTCGTAAAAAGTCGAAGAAACGGAAACGCAAACGCCGCCGCTCGTCTCACGGCAGTAAGAAACACAAGCGGAGAGTGTCGTCTTGTAGCGATAAAACGGCAGAAGACGACAAAGAGTGGTTTCCCGCTCCTGCTAACACCTTTGCTTCCTACATTGACCAGAAGCAATCCATAAGCAAACTCATCAGCGAAGGAGAACAGTCTTGGGAAAAAAGCCGATGTGAAGATGGCAGAGGTAGGTTAGATGATGCAATTGAAAGAAGTCTGGAGAACCTCAAACATGGAGCCCAGTCTGAAGCATCTAGACTGGGACGTCCCGATGTGAACGGCGAGGTTCGAGATCGACACAGGACTCAGAGCACCTCTGAATGTGCCAGAAACAGGAGGGATTCATCCTCCTCAACCCAGTCCGAATATTCCCAAAAATCTGATCGGTACTCTAAGGAATTTTCTGCGCAAGGCAGAAAACATAGTGAATCAGAAAGAGGCGGGAATGAGAAGATGGATAGAGGAGAGAGAAGTAGTCGTGATCAAAATGATGGCAGGAAATCTGGTGGATCCCAGAAAAAAGAAATCCCTTCCAATTTGTTGGACATTTTCAGTCGAATCGCTGAATTTGAGAAGGAAAAGAAGCTGAAAAAATAAAGTAGTTACTCTTTAGGGCTCTCAGGAGTAACACTTGTTGTGCTTTCAATACTGGAACTAGCAGGTTTAACTCTCCAGTATAGTAATTGAAATAATTGATAGTTTACGAAAAGTTGATCAGAAATGTTTATTTTAATCATTTCATGTTAGATTTATTTTTTTTTTGCTTTTGGGGGGGAAGCAGTCTGCCTTTAAAAACTTCTACAAGACTGAGCAGTGGCCAAAATGTGATGGAAATGATGCCTCAGTATTATAAATTGCATTCAGTATAATATCAGTGTTCGAATAAACGAATGTAATGGTCAAAAAATTGCTACCGTGTAGTGTTTACTCTTGGATGTTGAAACAGTTTTTTAAATTTCCTATGGTATGCAAAGTGGTCTTCCAGCAAGGGTTTAGAAAGCCAGTCATCAGCTAAGTCACATTAAAGTTTTAGGACTTTGCACACTAAAATGTAATGCAGACTTCGAGGAATATCAAGTTGCATTTGACCGTTAACTTCGTAGTGTCAACTTAAGGTTCATTTTAATGCTCTTTTTGACATTATAATGAATTATTAAAATCTTGAGACAATATTATTTAAATAACAAAAAGAGAGCGAGAGAAGAATAATCGGATTTATTCAAATCCATGCTTGTTTTTTTTTTTGTTTTTTTTTTGCAGTATACTTTGCAAATACAGTGAGATCTGAAATGGACAAAATCTGTCAAATGATTACCAATTTAAGAAATCTTCATGATGAAAAAAACATCTGGAATATTTCTTAATAAATTAGCCATTTTTCATGCACTTAAATCTGAAGCTGAAGGAATGTAAAATTCATCCCTTGTTATAGTGAATCAAAAAGCTAACTTTGTTTAAACTATATTGTTTTTAATATTTTATTACATTATTTTAAGACATGAGGACATAAAGCTATAGTGCTACCTGGGTTCAAACAATTTAAGACACAGTTTAAAGAAAGTACTATGAATATTCAGTTGATATAGGCCTATTTATTGGTTCATAGTTTTAGTTCGATATTGCTACTGTACATATGAAATATTAATTCAAAATGTCACTTTTTTCAGATTCAGTGTGTAGTCCATCAGAGGGCAGTGTAACACTGAGCATCCTCTGTAATGCCCTTTGATGTCCTTTTGCCCTCTCCATAATATTGTAATAACACAGCCTTACAATAACTGAAGCACAGTCCATTAAGGTCAAATGCAACACATACATATTTTCAATGGAGCAAAAAAAAAACCAATGAAATAAGACGGTGTTAAATTCAATAGGTTTGATTTCATTGATTGATTTACAGGAGAGTTACTGTCCTGCTTAATCGTGTAGAACAGGGGTTTTGACTTTTCAATACCAAGGACCCCTGAAAATGTGGTGATCCCTTTGTTAGAAACCCCCTTCCTAAAATATATTGTAGATGTTATGAAGACATGCAACTTAAAATAATTGGCTTTTAATATGTTCCTTTTACAGCCAAATGAAGTATTTCAAATATTATCTGTAAAATATTAATATAAA
Source organism: Onychostoma macrolepis (assembly GCF_012432095.1). Taxonomy (NCBI): domain Eukaryota; kingdom Metazoa; phylum Chordata; class Actinopteri; order Cypriniformes; family Cyprinidae; genus Onychostoma; species Onychostoma macrolepis. Next base: position 30,377,530 of record NC_081176.1, on the reverse strand, counting down.
TATTACGCACGTTAAATACTAATATATACATTTTTGTTAATATGGTACAATATTATCCTGTATGAATCAATGTGATAAAGGAGTTAAGTCAAAAGTAATCTAGTCTGATTATATTACCTAAAATATGTAATACGTTACTAATGACAATTTTTGTCATTGTAATTTGGAATCAGTAACGGACTACAATTTGTAAGTAATCTACCCAGTGTGTTATTTATTTTTTTTTTTTTACCCACTTAAGTAGTATATCTTTGAATGTAATTGTATAATTTTGTTGTTGTCTTTGAAATATGATTAAGTGTACCGCTGAATGTAAACATAAGTTTGTAGGCCCTCTCAATTTTTTTTCAAGTAGCCTATACACAATATATAATGAATGAAAGCACATATATATATATATATACCTGTATAGCAGAAGATGTGGGCACTAAAGGTCCACTAGTCCTTGAGTAAGTCGTAATAATGGCTGTGGGCTTAGGACAGACATGACTGCGTTTGATGAAATGGCAGATTTTCTGTCCAGGAATTACCCATCATCCCTCTGTGCCACTCAGTGATGGAAAACTGGACGGGCCCTTTCAGAGGAGAAATTTGGTTTGTATGAAGCTATTCTCTGAAAGGATAATCAGACTGAGGAACATGCTGACTATGAAGAGGCTTTCAATTCAAGCTGAAACAGGAAAAAGACATCTGGTTAAACTAAAGGAATCACCTACCGAGTTCTTGGAGCATGACTTTATGTTCGAAAGGAAAATGAACATAAAGTCTTACCAGTGCCTTAAGTTTTTGATTAATTAGAACGTAAAGGCCCTTTAAACTTCTTGGACAAAGGAATACATTAGATATAATAGCAAGAAAGAATAACTCTTCCAGCTCCAAATCTCATGGCCCACATCCGTCCCTCATAGGTTTATATTTTTGTTTCGTAAAAGAAAATGTGGCTGGGATCATATCTCATATTCTAGCAATGCGATCACATTCGCAAAATGTAGGCGAAATTTCGCGGGAAAAAAACCGGTCCATTTTCCCTCACGCTAAACTTCCATTTGCACAGATTCCTATCGAAATGAATGGAATTCGCCCGCGAAATTTCACAGAGCAAACGGTAACCGCACCTTATATAGCATATCATAAAAACAAACAAACAAAAATGTTTGGGCTATTTACAGTAGGCTAATGTTCTAGGTTTAATACAAGGTATCTGTGATAATTACAACAAAATGTCTTCTTCAGATTGCAAAATCGAGTAAACCACATTTACAGTAATGTAAGTCTGAGGCGAGCCAATATGGTGGGATAAATGTTCAAATATACAAACATTAGGCTACCATGGAACTAATTCTGTAGTTTTGACCACATCTCAAACGATGTATGCCTGTTGTGGTTAATATGTGGTGGAAATGAGGTGGTCGTTTTTTGAAAAAAATGAAAGGGCAAGTTTTGTCTTCATAAAGCTGTTGCTAGCATTCCATGTATCCAAAGTACACACAATTACATAATATAACATTTTCTTGCATAAATAGAGCTTGATTGGAAATAACACATTTTATTTCAGTCTATTTATGTTTATTTTTCTTCCCAAGGTCTTGTCATGCTCTTCACAAAAACTATGGTCTCCTTAAAAAAAAAGTAGTTTTCAATTTTATTGAGTAGTTTTCATAGTTTAAGTCTGATATACATATATATATATTACAGACCCCCACCCCCACCCCCAAAAAGCTTTGAGAATTTAGTATTTTTTCCCCCCATGTCATTACATTGTTTAGAGCATAAGAAAAGATTGAAAGAAGATTATAACATTTTTGAAAAATTATATTTTATGCTATGTCCTCTGTAGAGGACACTAGGACTCAGTTTTTCTAAAAAAAAAAAATAATAAAATGGCTTGAATAGACATCAAAAAGGCAAAAACAATTGGATTAAAAAAAATTAATCACCAATCAATTTTTAGGTTTCAGGATTTTTTTTATACTAAACTTTGTTTAAGGATGATTCTCAACTATGTTATAAACTATATAACAAAATGATTTGATATACCATTTTGTTTTATGTAATATGTGTGTTAAAATTCCATAAACTGCGTTTTTGCCATTAAACACAGTGTATTTAGACACTGTATCTAATTTGCATATTAATGTGTTGCTGTTGGGACAGCATGTTGAAAAATAAGAAGAAAATTGGCCAGATTGTCATAATAATATGTAATATGTTTCATGAGAAAATTGACATATAATTTATTAAGTGTTATGTCTCCCAAAATGCATAATAAACATGCTTTTATTCCTGGTGTCCTCTACAGTGGACATGTATGAAATGATGTCCTGTTTCATAACAGGAAGTCATATTTGAATTTGAAAACCCATAACATTTTCCTGAGATGTTGCTTTATGACAAACAATTTGAAAATTATTCAGATTTAAATGACAATTACAAAATATAATCATATTTCCATAAGGATGTAAAAAATTGTCACTAAATTAAATCTGCCATCTTTAAAGGCCTAGGAGAGGGAGTGGTCATGGTGAAACTTCGAAACATTTAGTATCTCTGAAAACCCCTGAATGTGCTCTGTACAGGACATCCAGACTTAAAACTGTGACGTGTGAGGTCTCAGAGAAATTCACTAAAATAGAATGTCCACCACAGAGGCAAAAACTCGGCATTTGAAAAGTAGCAAAAAAAGGCCTTTATAGGCCTATAACAAAATGAAAAAATCAAATAAAATCTGTTTACATCGACATTCTTTTTACTCCGAACATTCTTTTTAACAATATCAGGTACATTCACTTTAGTTTGGCTGTTTATTTTTATTTTTTAATCAGATCAAGAAAAAAAAAAAATATGTGTGAGAAATCACATTCACAGGACTTTTTTGCTCAAATGTTTTTCTTCTTATCAGCAAAACACTAATTTACTCGGCACGTTCAAAAGCACATTCAGACATTTTAGTTACTCCTAAACATTTTAGCAACTACTTTCTAAAAAAGCATCCAATCAAACTCAAGAAAAAATTACAGTAAGCAAATGCACTTGCAACAAATCAGTATGCAAATGAGCAGATATTGTGCCGTCCCTGCGCACGGCGTCTCCAGGCTTGTTGTTGTAGCAATAACCTATGATGCAACACGATTAGCGCCAAACATGCTTTTCTGAGCATTGACATTTTGTACCGTGCTGTCCCATGTATTCAGACGCATTTGAATATACAGGTTTAGAAAAGCCAGTGAATTGCATTACACTCGTACCCTAGAAAAGATTTGGGTTAATTTGGCAAACACAGAGTCTCTGAGTCTCTGAGTCTCAACAGCGCTATAGAAATACTCAGACACGAGGATGAAAATTTCAAGAGAGCAGAATTTCTGAGACAGGAAGGAGAAAAAAGTGCTGACTCCGGTTGCTGGAACCGGCCTTGGCTAAATCCAGTGAAGAGATATGAACACTTTCTAATTTGCTTCCCCCCTATTTTAATAATAGCTGTGCATAAGTAATTTATGAAAGGCCAGCCGGCACTGGGCATGAGAAAATTAAACTCATTTTATCGTAAAGCAGGTGGATTTCTATTTATCATTAGCATGCATACAATTTTCACAATGTTATTCCTCATACTGATGGAATGTAACCAAATAATGTATGAAGGGTTTTTTTTGGCTTTTGCACAAGTGAAATTCAAAGATAAAAGTGCCAGGCGCTTGCAATTTTCTGCCACCCCAACCTAATTCTGGAAGCTTCTTATTACAGCACAGATTCATTTGCTCCGAGTTAAAGCGACATTAGGATTCACATCTGATGAAATGCAGGACGTCCTTTGTATCATTAGTCGCACACCGCCTCCAAAAGACGTGCAAATTTGAATCACGGCCAGCAGAAACATTCCTATTACATTATGCATTATCGCATCTGTGTCAACATTAAAACTGTGCCATCTAAAAACTTGTTTTTACATCAAATGTGCATGTTTCCGTCTGTTGTGGTTGTGTGGGAACATGTGTGGGACGAGGAAAAGCGCTAATTCGGAATATATATGAACCTGGGACATAAGCAGATTATAGGCATTTAGAATGGTTTGTTATCATAATATTCTGTGCAGCATATTGCAAACTTGTGTTGGCCAGTTTTAAACATGCCGTTGAAGATCATAGTTAATTCTGCTGATTTATGGTAATTCTGTGGCGCTATCACATGTGGCATCAGAAACACTAACAAGCTTAGCATAAGCTTCTGCTGAAACCTTATGAGGTTTGAATTCCTGGAACGACTGCGGACGGTGGCGCAAAATCTCGCTTCAGCAGAAACGGGCCGATTCCGGCTCTAAAAATTAGTGCTACTGCATATATTTTTGCAAGGGAAGGTAGTCTGGGCCTTGCTGGAAAAATGCCATGTTTATACATTTGGGGAAAGTCAACTCTTTTCCACAGTAATCATTACTGCGCTGAATTTTGCATGAGTTAGTATATCTTTATTTTTATAAAAAATAACAGATTTATCAGTTAAGTAAATGTAGATTATGTGATCAATATTTAAGGATCAGTAAGTAATATTGGTCATATATTAGGCATGTTATCTCAATGAACACTTAAAGGGATAGTTCACCTGTCATTTTCACCCTCATGTCGTTCCAAACCCGTAAGACCTTTGTTCATCTTTGGAACACAAATTAAGATATTTTTGATGAAATTTCTGATCCTCCCAGATGACAGAATTTTCATTTTTGGATGAACTATCCCTTTAAGTAACCACATCACATGGTTTGTGTTACTGACATGAAAGATACCTCAAATCACGAGGCATTATTACTTTTCTAAGAAATTGCAACAACAACATCATAATATTCATTGAAGGAGCAACCTGAACCATATCTAAAGACGATAATATCACAGAAACTTGAGGATAGGCTATTTTGACCTAGGTTAGTAAACCACCACCTAGCAACCACTTGAAAACCCTAGCAACCACATAGCAATGTGCTAAAAACCACCCAGAATGCCTTACAACCAACCACTCTGAACAACCAATATTTTCCAACCGCATAGCAAAACCCTAGCAACCATCCAGAACAACTTAACTAATATCAGAGCCCTAGCAACCACCATAACAAATCTTATCAACAACAACATAGCAGTGCCATATGGCAATCAACCAGAGAGAAACCACACTTTAACAGACACCTTAGCAACCAACCAGGATACCTTAACAACCACATAGCAATGCATAACACTCTAGCAGTACCCTAGCAACCATCTGCTAATGCTGTAGCAAATACACAGAGCACATTCCAACCACATAGTTTTCTACATTGTTTATGCTTTGATTTGAACGAAAACAACGTATCCAGCTGACACAGAAAAGCATACGCTGTTTACGTTCAGTGGATACTCTCCGAAATGGCGCTAGCTAGGGTGACGTGGAGGAGACGAATTGTTGAATAAAGTCGTTATTTCTGTTTTCGTTGCGTACAAAAAGTATTCTCGTAGCTTTGTAAAATTATGGTTGAACCCCTGATGTCACATGGATTGTTTTACCGATCTCCTTGGTACGTTTCTGGACGTTGATCATGGTAATTATATTGTTGTCTATGGGAGGGTCAGACGGCTCTCAGAATGCATCAAAAAATATCTTAATTTGTGTTCCGAAGATGAACGGAGGTCTTACGGGTTTGGAACGACATGAGGGTGAGTAATTAATGACAGAATTTTCATTTTTGGGTGAACTATCCCTTTGAGGATAGCAAAGGCCTAACAACCATACTGGACACCATAACAACAGTATACTAATCAGAGGCGGACAGTAGTGAAGTATTTTTACTCTGCTTTAAAAGTACTTTTCATGTGTCTGTACTTTATCAGAGTGTTTTCTTTAGAAAACTACTTCACAACATTCCAAAGCATAATATTGTACTTTTTACTGCACTACGTTTCATATTACATATAATTTAATACTTAATTACATTAGAAATCTATTACTTTCTTACTTTTACTCAAGTAAAAGTAATTCAAAGATTTACTCGAGTACAAGAAAGTACTACATTTTTAATGTTCTCAAGTATTAAAGGTAAAACAAACAACTTTTTTTTTATGAAATGTAGTGCAGTAAAAAAGTATGACATTATGCTTTGGAATGTAGTGAAGTAAAGTTTTCCAAAGAAAAACACTACAGATACTTAAGTAAAAGTAAAAATACTTCACTACTGTCCGCCTCTGCTACTAATGCCCTATTAACCGCTCACAACACCATATTAACTTATATCAGTGCCATAGCAACCACCTGGAATACCATAACAAGCACATAGCAACACCCTAGTAACCACACAGAGCACCTTAAGAACTTAGAAACACCCTAGCAACCACACAGTACACCTTAGTAACCACTCAGCAACACTTAAGGATAGTAAAGGCCTAGCAACCACCCTGAACACAATAACAACTTAGCAACACCCTAGCAACCACACAGAACACCTTAAAGTGCCCCTATTATGCCATTTTTAAGGTTGCTAATATTGTCTTATGAGTCTCCAAAAAACACTTTAGTTTTCTCAAAAAATTAATTTTACCTAATTTCTAAATGATTCGTAAATGACTCGTGCGAAGCAGTTCGAAGAATCAGTCTCTCTAAACCCATCCTTTCTGTGAGCCCTCACTGCTGTGATTGGTCAGATGGCGCAGTCCTTTGTGATTGGTCTACCACGTACAGAGCGAATGACAGCCCATGGGCGGACATTATGCAAATGTGTTACTTTATGACGTACAGCCGTAACAGAATAAGATTCGAAATACCTGACGACTCGTTTAGGCGATTGCGAGCCGACTCTTTTTTTTGATAGACAATAACTTTATTTATCGTGCACTGTCGGCTTCACAACTTTGCAGATAATTTATGTTCACATACAGCTACATGATACACTGCATGAAAGGTAATATTCGAAAAGGCATAATAGGGGCACTTTAAGAACTTAGAAAACCCTAGCAACCACACAGAACACCTTAGTAACCACTTAGCAATGCTTGAGCATAGCAAAGGCCTAACAACCACCCTGAAGACCAAAACAATTGTCTACTAATGTCCTAGCAACCACCCCGCAACACCTTATGAACTTATATCAGTGCCCTAGCAACCACCTGGAACACAATAACAAGCACATAGCAACACTCTAGCAACCACACAGAACACCTTAGTAACCACTCAGCAACACTTAAGGATAGCAAAGGCCTAGCAACCACCCTGAACACAATAACAACTTAGCAACACCCTAGCAACCACACAGAACACCTTAAGAACTTAGAAACACCCTAGCAACCACACAGAACACCTTAGTAATCACTTAGCAATGCTTGAGCATAGCAAAGGCCTAACAACCACCCTGAAGACCATAACGATGGTCTACTAATGCCCTAGCAACCACCCACAACACCGTATGAACTTATATCAGTGCCCTAGCAACCACCCGGAACACAATAACAAGCACATACCAACACCCTAGCAACCACACATAACACCTTAGTAACCACTCAGCAACACTTAAGGATAGTAAAGGCCTAGCAACCACCCTGAACACAATAACAAATTAGCAACACCCTAGCAACCACACAGAGCACCTTAAGAACTTAGCAACACCCTAGCAACCACACAGAACACCTTAGTAACCACTTAGCAATGCTTGAGCATAGCAAAGGCCTAACAACCACCCTGAAGACCATAACAATGGTCTAATGCCCTAGCAACCACCCACAACACCTTATGAACTTATATCAGTGCCCTAGCAACCACCTGGAACACCGTAACAAGCACTTTTCATAATTAAACACTAACTTGCAGACTGATGATAAAGAGTCTCCATAAAGACGGGACTCAGAAATCGTGCTCTTTAGACACGCAGCAGCATTCGGTCACGCAGTCCAGCTGGAAACATCATTTCACGACCTCTAAACCTTTCCCCCTCATTTACTGCGTGTGATAATTCAACACGGGACAGAACAGTCACTTGTAGCAGGTTACTTGGAAATTTCATTATTATAAACTCTTAGTATTATCGAAATTATACATTTGGAGCGCGGCTCGACAAAAACGGGGGAAAGATGAGGACAGTCTCATCTCATTAAAAGAGATGAAATAGTGGAATTAGCTTCAATCTAATTACAAGCCACACTATCTAATGTAAAAACATGCCTGTTTTTTTTTTTTTTACTCTTATTCATTTGGACTAGTAATTAGTTTTGGCCTATAAAATGCCACCCTTTAATCATCCAAAGGCAGATGTGATTTGCAGTGCAATTTAATCTTGCTTTAATGAAGAACTAATGGATGCATTGCAAATTACTTTTTTTTTCCTGTACAGGAGGGAAAAAATCTATTTCCTGCTTTTGAAAAGATCAAGAGTATCTTTGATAATAGCCAGAGAGGGCCGGAGAGCTCCACTGCATCGAGCCAACAAGCTCTTTTACTCGACTCGCCATTCAATAGAAAGGAGGCCACAATTAGCAACAAAGCAGTAAAAATGCATCTGTACAGCAGAATCGCTCGCCGCGGCTCAACCCCTCGGTTCCCGGAGCCTTGTTAGCGGCAGGGCTAAAGTGTCACGGAGGAACAATGGGCCGTGATAAATTACCCTTCCCCAAAAAAAAAAGATGTACGGCTAATTTTCAATTATAGCTAAAAATGCATTGCAGATTGAAGAGAAATTGAACATGCGTGGGGCGCGAACTAATAGATACACTCGCTCCCGTGTCAGCCTCTTCAGTTTTGTCTGATTATGAGAAAACAATTATCATTTCTCATTCAGGAAGATTTGAGAAGAGTTACGTGCGGTCTAGCTCAAAACACTGATGTTTACAAACTGCACAGCACCATACCGGAATGTTACGGGAAGGAAATTTGAGAAATTGAGTTTATTTAATAATGTTATAGGACAGTCTTTATTTGCATTAAACAACTACTCTTTCTGACAGAAATATTGTGGCGTATTTGAGCAGATGACCCCTTGTAGTGCACTTAATAGTATTAAATGTGCACTTGTAGTGTACTTCAAATCTTAAAAGTGTGTATATAAAGAGTTCAGATGCAAAAGCCTCTTAAGTGCCATCTGAACTTTTCTTCTAATATTAGCATTTTTTATCAGGCTCCTACATTTATGTTCACTTACTTAACTTTAATTGCATAGAAAAGGACCTATACATTGCCATTAGAGTAAAATTACTGAACCTAAACATAGGAGCCTCATAAAAATGCTCATTTTAGATGAAAATTTCAGATTTTGCATCTGAACTCTTGCAGATAATATTAAAATAAAAGGCCACTTAAGTGCCCACTTAAGTTACTTTAAAGAAAAGTTAAATGATTAGATTTGAATAATCTTTTGTCATGCTTTAAAGTGCACTTATTTCCATGTGTTGACTAACATATAAATCATACGTAAAATGCTTATGCTTATAAGTATATACTGATATTTATAATTTAAAATGTAGTGTTATATTATGTTTAAAGTTATAATTGAAATGTACTAAACTGCAGCTTCATCATTCCAAAATGTATTTAAATGCATGATATAAACTTTGATAGAAATTATATTAAAAACATTTTACCATAAATGCTATAAATTCAGCTGTACACTTTATAACCGTATTTCAAAGACAATCGAAATAATTGTGAAATTTCATAAAAATAAATAAATTTGAGCTTATATACGTATATATATATATATATATATATATATATATATATATATATATATATATATATATACATATATATATATACATATATATATATATATATATATATATATATATATATATACATACATATATATATATATATATATATATATATATATATATATATATATATATATTTTTTTTTTTTTTTAATTGCAATAGTCATGCAGTTTCTCTCTCTCTCTCTCTCTCTCTAATTTGTGTGGTAACACTTTCCAATAGGTCTAATTTGTTAATGCATTAATTAACCTAAACTAACAATGAGCTAATGTAGTAGATGCTGAAATGAACATGATCTAAGATTATAAATGCTTGCTCATTCTCAGTTCATGTTACCTAAAGTAGTTAGGTAAAATGTTTGCATTTCCATCAAGAGTACTTCTTTTTCACTAGGAAAGACTATTAGATAGCGAATGTATGATTTTTGTTAGCATCCGAGACAGTCAGCATTCTGACTGAAATATTAAAGATGGATTTCATCATATAAACGCACTGAAACTAAGGAAGGGGCTTGTCCAAATGAGCCCTGGAGTATCTCGGTGTGTACGCGTGTTTCCTAAAAATGAGAGAAGACGAAATCCTAATAGAAGTTGGGCTTAACTCCAGAAACAGCCTGCCTGTATATCTGATTACTGGGTGCCAGTAATTTCTTTTTTAAATAAGGGAAAAATTGGATAGAATGAATGAAATTTCCCTGTCGTAGTGCAATGATGGTACCACGGGAGATTATGTATTTTTATAATCATTCATCAGCGGTGAGAGTGCTCGGGCTTAGCATAATGGAATTCGTAAACTGGTTTAAGTCTGAACACGGGCTATACTATCAGTCAGGCCATAAACGCTTATATGGCGGAGCGCTGGTGAAGCCCGTCAGATGCTGTAGGTTATTTTGCCAGCAGATTTTACACATGTGGGGTGAGAGTGATTGCGGGAAACCCTGCCCCAAATATTTATTCCCAGAAAGAAAAAAAAAAAACATTTGAATTACATTTGCTAAAGAAATTTGCCTGAGCTTTGGACCCCCAGACATGTTAATGCATGTAAATGCTTAATGCATATCAAATATCTAAAGTGGAGGAGTGTTCTGTAAATAAAATATGTAGGTAACTTTAGTTTAATGTCACTTTGCTTATTCAAGTGTTTGAACAGACTACATTTTAGTCATTTTTATTAATAATGTATTGTATGTTAACATGCTATTTTCATATTTATAATAATTATTTAAATAGAATTTCTAATAAATATATAGTATATAAACACATTAATATAAATATAGGCACACTGCATATATTATTATACAACTAATATATAATTATATTAAAAAGTTTATATTATATTACATTTTTTTTAAACGTTCTCTTTTTAAATCAAATATTAGTGGCTGAAACCAGTGTATGAGAATATCTAAATACAATTATTGGTATTTCACCACTAGATGTCAGTATCAGATTTGCCCAATTTTTCCAACTTCTTGCACTTGATTTGTGATCTCATTCATGTGAAAGTGCCTAAGACAGTTATTTTATTTTATTTTCATAGCATGGTATTGTCCCAGCCACAATTTAAAATACATAAATTAAAGAAATAATATAATAATATAACATAAATGTAATATAAATGTGTCATATTTAGAAAATATAATATTTGGTTGCATTATTCTGCTGTTACACTGTTATTATGTAATTTCATCATGAAAATGCCAGTAAAAAAAAAACTGGTATTATATATATAATACCACTAATGTATATATATATTTTGGATGCGTTTGACAGCACTAATATATATATATATATATATATATATATTAGTGCTGTCAAACGCATCCAAAATAAACGTTTTCTTTACATAATATATGTGTGTGTACTCTGTATATTTATTATGTATACATGTACATGCATGTATATATTTCAGAAAAATATGTTAAGTTTATACATTTAAAATATTTGTATATAATATAAATTATATGAATATAAATATATACATGGAAATACATGGAAACATTTTCAAAATATATACTGTATGTGTGTGTATTTATATATACATAATAAATACACACATATGTAAACAAAAACGCATTTTGGATGCGATTAATCGCGATTAATCGTTTGACAGCACTAATATATATATCTATATCTATATATCTATATCTAGAGAGAGAGAGAGAGAGAGATCTATGTCTATATATCTATATCTATCTATCTATCTATCTATCTATATATATATATATATATATATATATATATATTTTAAGTCTGTATGTGAACATTTACTGTATGTAAATATGTGGAATAATAGAGGATTAATTCATTAGTACGTAAGTGTAAAATTCACATTTGTCAGTTAAAGTAAAGTAGCCCATGCAAAAAAAAAAATCGCTAATAGTATTAACTGATATTAAATGTACCAATTATCAAAGGAACAAGTGAATGACAAGAATAATGGTGCAGCTGATTATACAGTAGCCATGGCAACATTGATGATTGACGGTGCTGGAGTCTATGGCAGGATATCCAGAATATCTCTGCAACTGATTAAATGAGCGAATGAAACATGCTGGCATGCCCATATATATATATATATAAATGCCCAAATAGCATTTTCTTATTGGTCACATGTCCCTGATTGTATTTAACATGGTTTTGTAATTCCTGTAAGAAATATAAGCAACTTTTCGGTCAACTGTAGTACACAAAAATCACAGAATACCCACCAGGCACTCATATAGTTGTAAAAAAACTACCTTTACACAGGAGATTTTTACAAAAACATAGCAGTGAATATTTACCCCCACCTTCATCTACACAGTTAAAGAGATTCATTCATCAATATTTCCTCAAATAGTACATTTTTATATCATAATGTCCTGTGTGACAGGACTGACTTTATGGATTTCTTTGATGCAGAAAAAGTTATGTTTTGGGTTCTTAAGTTTTGATAAGCATTCCTATTTTAAATTATTATTATAATCTTAATGTTAATGTAATATTAGACTGGTAAAGTTACTGTCACACAACCATATAACAGTCATTAAAAGGATACACTATTCAATTATTGTGGAGTTCTATGGAAATATAACTTCATAATATATAAACTATGATACAGCAGATGTACTCAATAGACATTTTACTGAATAGCACAATGTAAAGTAACTGATGCCACATTTATACGGCTCAGTAACAATAGGGCAATACTAATGTACATTATTACTTAGGATATTACATGGTAATTGCATGTCATTTCCTAGGTCATAATGTAGATATTACCATGGTATCACTCTGTTATTACCAAGCTGTAATATGAAGTGATGCTGTGACGGTAGCCCTTTCTAACCTCGAAGGCCCTGGAACTGAGACCTTTCTCTTAAGACCAGATTTTTTCTGTAGCTCTCTCCATAATTTGCACCTATGTCTTTGGTCTCGTTCACTGAACTCATGAATACTTGTCCTTTTTTCCTTTTTCCGCCTCCATCTCTCCCTTTCTTTTTGAAGATGTTTTTCCTTTCTCTCAGGGTCTGCATTTAGTCGTTCACGACGTTGCCTTCGTCTCTCAGCTGCACTAACTGGAGCCATCTACCTGCCACCTGTATGAACTGGAATAATTACAGTCATCATTACTCAAAGCTAACATAGATGACATTTATATCTATATATCTATATAGACCTAGGTAAAAGAGGTACAAAATAAAAATAAAATTGTCAATGAGCATAAAAAGCTTCAAATTTACAGTGTAATGTCTATTTATTCCAATAATGTTTTACAATGTCATGGGTCATAGCAATGCCTGCTAGCATGCTAGCATAAAAACCGTTAACATGTAATATTTTTAGACATGTTTTGGATTTAAAACAGTTTCATTATTTTCTGGGATGTTTTATCGTGACAGGGCCTGAGCCTTTAGCTCGTCCTCCTCAAAAAAAAAAAAAAAAAAACATACAAAAACAAGCTTAAAATAAAAAATAAATAAATACAAAACTCATCCTTTATCAGTGTCAGCTTCACCTCAGGCAAATGATGTCATTTCCTCTGAGTCATACCCCTTAAAGGCTTATTAAACACATTTTATGTTGAGTTTTATGTAAACGTGACAGGACTGACTGAAAACATGGGGACATAAAATAGCATTTATTTCTAGAATTTATGTTTAATTTCATGTTTTTAATCAATTGATGTGAATGATAACAACTTAAACTTGTTATTGATGGAGATTTTTTTCTAAATAACATTTGTTAGCGTAACAAAACTATGAAAGCTGTAGGTCTACTTTGGCTGAGGACAAGGACGAAGACGGGATTTGTAATTTTTAATAAAGAAACAAAATATCTGAGAACCTAATGAATGACATATTCCTTTACAGAACAGCTCACAGAAATCAACCATCAGTCAGTTTTAGAAATTTTTTGGATGAAATACTTTTTTTCACTGTAAGAAGTCAAGGACAGATAATGTGCGTTTCTGGTAGAATGTCCCAGCAATTGTTTCATTGTTATACCGTTAATACTTTGTTTTCCTTTTTATGCATGTGCCACATATAAACGTTGCAGTATATGTTTAAAGAAATGTGAGTGTTAATTTAGCTGTTTCAGATTAAATTAATTTTACAAGTGTTATCAGATATTTTCTAGTCACTGATTAACACGTGTGAAATTTTTGATTTAAACTGTATTAACATACCGTATCTGCTAAATATTACAAATATGAACCATTTTCTTAGGTTCAATGAAAATTACTAACTTAATATGCCTTTCACATCAACCATAATGTTTAAGCCGTTTAAATAAAATAAAATAAAATGTATCAAATTAATTTATATCCAAAACACAAGCTAAAGTTTAAGTGTATTTTGTTCGGATTACCCATAACTCTGTTACATTGCCCTTACGAAAATTAACCATGGTTTTATTGTAGTAAAAGTGTAGTAACCGTGTTTTTTTTTGTTTGTTTTTTTTTTTGGCATATTGATAACCATTTGTATAACCACAGTTTTACTACTAATACCGTGGTTAAACTATGGTTAGTCTAGCAAAACCATGGTTAATTTGTGGTTACCACGTTTTTTTTGGTTTAATTTGTAGTAAAACCATGGTTATTTTTCGTAAGGGTGATTCAGATTTGCGATTCATGAAACAAATCAAATTAATCATTTAGGCAGTTTGAACCAATTTCAAAATGTAGTGAAAGTAAAAGTAAAAAAAAAAAAAAAAAAAGTACTGTTTAAATACGTTTGTTTATACTTCTTTGCTATACACCACCTCAGGCTGTAGTACTGTATGTAGTATGAAGGAGTTCCTCAGGGTTCACTGTTGAGCCTTGTAGAGTTCTAGAACTTTACCCAGCATCCTCTTCGCGCTCAACATGGAGGAACTGACGGTGGAGGTCCGTGGCTCCAATGGAGCTTATTATAAGGTAAATACACGATTTTACTCCATTTTCTTTTACTATACACACGCATGTGTCTCTTAAGATAGCGAGGATGATAAAACCTTCAAGAAAATATTGGAAAACGAGCTACATTATGTACTTTTGACGCGTATAAATAGTGCTCGACTCTGTGGCTGTTAGCCGTTAGCCGGTTAGCAGCTGCGTGAGGATGATATTTAAATAAGAAAACATTACTTAATTCCGTGCTAACGTTTATTTATCCTCGACTTCAAATACAAAAGTGGTTTCCATTACGAGAAAACGAGGTTCAAGGTCAGAATAACTGACTTTTGGTTTCAGTTTGGTTTTATCTGCTAACGTTAAGTTGTATTGAATATTATTCAGTCCGGCGTTCGGTTAAATCGTTTTTCAACGATTTATAAGAACAGAACCACAATGAATGTTTGGATAAAAGCTAATAATACTTCATTACTAAAATAAACACCAGTAATTGGGCATTGTTGTTCGTTACAAACATGCAATCGGTCAGATTCATTGGTTTTACTATCATTATAGTGAAGCTCATAATAACCTATTTACCAATTCAGAACCATTTATAAATAAAACAAGCTGTTTAGTTGAACAAGTGAGATTGATATGTGGTTTCAGTTGAGCTAAAAAGACGCCAGGAAGCTTATATTCATAATTTAAGGTGTGGTCAGAAATGATCAGATTATATGCAATTTGTATTCCCAGACCAGATTTTGATTCTCTCAAGAAATTTCCAAGTAATGTGTCTGTATTGTGTAGTACTTACTCTATACATCATGCATGAATCTATAGCTTTCTACATGGAGTAGGATGTATATTAATAAACACGAGAGTCTAATTGAAGTTATTACTCCATCTCCATCTCATGCTTATCTCAAAGCACGTCAGCTGTTCACTTTCCATCTGCAGCTGTCATTCAGCGCAGCAGATATTTTAACACCGGTCTATTTTGAGATGAGGCTTAAGAGATACCAACTTCCATTTTGGAGTCAGTTGCCATTGAGAGGCAGCGCTGACCACCTAGTATTGAAGTATCAGTTTATTTTATATAATAACTAATTGGTTTAATATTTGATTGAGCACACTGAACAGAATAATAATCCTTTTTCAAACACATTTGAATGTTTTGTGTGTATAATAACCACACTTCATATAAACAAGCTCTCTGACATATTCGTCAGCTGTTCGTTAGACTGAAACATTATTGAAGGATTCATTGAAAAAGCTGGTTCATAATTGTCAAGCTATATGCTTGTTCTTGTGTGCGTTCGGGTGGGAAAACAATTATTTAGTGATGGCTGAGACTACAGTGTTAGTATTTTGTATATCACTTTTTAAATGTGTTTTATAATATATTATCCCCCGGTTTCATAATCCCAGACTAAAATGTAATTCTGAGCTGTTTCAACTGAAAGAAACTTGCACTGACTGATCTTAAAATATATCATTGTCTTTGTTTTGTCTCGAGATGCACACTAGTAATGTTTTTTTTCCAAAAGCACGTTTATAAAACTGACCTAATTGAACTATGGCCTAATCTTGGTTTAGTCTAAGCCCTGTCTGTGAAACCAGGATGACAATTTTTAAAATATGAATCTTTTTAATCTCATAACTGTGGTATAAGTGTTATTTTAGTATTATTTAAATATTATCATTGTTTTTAAAGATATTTTGAATTAGCTTTCAGTGTACTTTATATTTTTTAAGCTTATTTTCACTTAATTTTGAACTAAACTTAATTCAAATTTTTGGTCAGTTTCGTGTCTAATAATTACATTTTATTTTAGCTTAATTAAATTAACAAAAATTGTTTTTTTATAGTTTTAGCTAACGCTGTTTTGCACAGAAAATTTAGTATTTAGAGTAAATTTAGAAAATGTAGCATTAGTGGATTGTCACTCACACTTGATGAAGCTTTTATAAATGTATTATTATTTTTGACTAATATTTATACTTTATTTGATTTCAGCTTTATTTAAATTCACGATGATCGTAATAGTTTTAGTTAACGACAGTAGTCCTGTTTCACACAGCAAATTCGCAACTTGTATGATAGCATTAGTAGATTCACTTTTTAACAAAACTTCCCTTTTTAACTAATCATTTTATCGGTTGACGTAGTTGTTTGCATTTATTTTAATAACTAATACTACATCTCATTATTCCAGGGCTTTGTCAAGGACGTTCACGACGACTCGCTCTCCGTTTCGTTTGAAAACAAGTGAGTAGAAGCTAATAGTTTGCAATCATTGCATTAATGCCTTTGAAACGAGCTTTTATGAGCATCATTATATGAAAATGGTTTTCTCAGCTGGCAACCTGAAAGACAAGTTCCCTTCAACGATGTGCGGTTACCACCTCCTGCTGACGGCAAAAAGGAGATCGCCGAAGGAGAAGAAGTGGAGGTGAAGTGAAATATGTTTATTATTAGTATTGCACAACCTTTCACAGCTAGAAGCTCTTAAAAACTCTTTTATGAAGTGAACTCACTTAAAGAGTTATTTAGTTTAAGTTTGCCAGAAAAAGTTGTAGAATTTTTATCATATGTGACCCTGGACCACAAAATCAATCATAAGGGTCTTTTTTTAGTTAACTTATTTTTTTATTGAAATTTAATTGAACACATCTTCTGAAAGTGGAATAAATAAGCTTTCTGTTGATTTATGGTTTATGACGACAATATTCGGCGAGATACAACTATTTGAAAATCTGGAATCTGAGGGTGCAAAAAAATCTATATATTGAGAAAATCGCCTTTAAAGTTGTCCAAATTAAGTTCTTAGCAATGCATATTACTAATCAAAAATTAAGTTTAGTTATATTTACAGAAAAAAGTTTACAAAATATCTTCATGGAACATGATTTTTACTTAATATTCTAATGAATTTTGGCGTAAAAGAAAAATCTATAATTTTGACTCATACAATGTATTGTTGGCTATTGCTACAGATATACTACTTAAGACTGGTTTTGTGGTCCAGGGTCACATGTTAATGTAAAAAAATCTTGTGTAATATAACTTTGTTTGCTGGTTTGTATTGTATTTGTTATACTTGTATTTTTTTTTATTGCTTTTGCTGTGAAAATAGCCTACACTGTAAAAAAAAAAAAAAAGTTGAGCCAACTTAATATTTTAAGGTAACCAGCTTCAGCAGATTTTTGAGTTTTCTCAACTTGTCGTTTTAAGTTTATACAACAAAAATTTGAGAATCTCCCACAAAAATAAGATGAGCAAACTAAGAAGTCTGCTGTTCCTGGTTGCCTTAAAATTTTAAGTTGGCTCAACTTTTTTTTTTTTTTTACAGTGTAAGATGCTGACATGGCATTAAATAAAAATATACTACTACTATTAGAAGCTCTTAACGCGTGTTGTTCTGTGTTTTAGATTTACTCGCGAGCAAACGAGCAGGAGCCCTGCGGCTGGTGGCTGGCTAAAGTGCGCATGATGAAAGGAGACGTGAGTGTGACGCACCTAAACTTCCTGTTTCTCCCGAAACAGCTCCGAGTTCACTTTCACTTTTGTTTCCTGCAGTTCTATGTTATCGAGTACGCCGCCTGTGACGCAACCTACAACGAGATTGTAACGTTCGAGCGTCTCCGCCCGGTCAACCGCAATAAAGCTGTGACGAAGAACACGTTCTTTAAGTGCAGCATTCCTGTGCCAGATGATCTCAGAGCAGCGTGAGTACAGGCCTCGGTATATGGGGCGTTTGGACACAAATATTACTGTTATTAATATAAGGAATAATTTAGACGATCACAACTAAATCATACTTAATGAGGTGCATCCTGGGATGGTAATATATACCGTTTATATATTTTATATTATATAATATCTAAACAAAAACTCCTGTATTATCCCAACTCAGTTCTTGTCATGAAGATAGCCTTAGATGCTGACATGGCAATAAAAATAAATAAATTACTTCTACTATTAATATCTCTACGGAATAGAAGCTGGCACTTGTATTTGGTGTTTTTAGTCTTTTTATCTCATAACGTTTGGATTATTATTTTATTATTGTTATTTAAATTCTATTATAGTTTTTATTTATGCTTTGGATTAGCTTTTTTGGTTTTGGTTTAATTTGTTATTAGTTTTTATTTATGTGCCGTTGTTTTCCAGTTTTCTTTAGAAAAGTTAATAAAATATATTTAAAAAAAATACAAATATGAAAGTAATATAAAATAGTTTATATAAAAATGTAATATAAATATTTAAAAACCTGAATTCTTTGAATTTGTAAATAAACTTGTAAATGTTTGAATTAGCTTTTATTTGATTTTTTTTCTGAAAATTTAGTTTCTATTTAGGTGAAAGTTATTTGTACTTAACTTAAGTTGTTTCCAGTTATTTTCAAGTCTTCCTAAAAAAAGAAAGTTAATAAAATTTAAAGAAAAAAATAAATATGTATATATGTCTTTTTTATATTTTATTAACTTTTCCATATTTTTATATACACACACATGCACAATGTATAATTTCACACATTTAATCATAAATTGTAAAAACAAAGTTTTTTCTTTCTCTTTGAAGCATTATTATAATATTTTGTGAAATTTTTGTAAGATTTTCTTCTTGCATCCATTAAAAAAATGGCTGTTAGAGCCATAGCATTGAGGGCAGTGAGGTCATTTCCTGATCCTCTTCCATTGTTTCCTGTTGCCTCCTAATGCTGTCCTGTCAAATAAAGACAAAAAGGCCAAAAATATAACTTAAAATCACAAAAAAAAAAAAAATACTGTTGCAGTAATGAGGATCACCACTGAGAATGAGCAAAAAGCAAAACGTCTTAATGACAATTTGGGTATGAAAATGTGCTTAATTATTTATTGCGCAAAAAAAAAAAAAAAAATTCCCTATTTGATCTTGTTGCAAATTATGTCATATTTATAATTCAGTTGTTTGCATCAGTTTTGGTTAAACCCATGCACTCATTTCTTTTTTGCCCATGTTAGATGTGAGAGCGAACAAGCCCACAAGGATTTCAAAAAGGCGGTCGGAGCCATTCGGATTGTTTACAGCCCGGAGCAAAGTGAACTGACTGTATTGGTGAGTCCCAGTTAACCTCGGCACTTCTGTTAGTAGAGCTAAACATGACAAAATCTTGATCAGCATGATGTTCCCAACACAGTCCATGAACGAAGCCACCGTCAAGCGCGTCTCCCTGCTGAGTGACATGCATTTACGCAGCATCCGCACCAAACTCCTGCTCATGTCCCGGAACGAGGAGGCCACCAAACATCTGGAGGTAAATCCACTCACTCCGTCTGGTTTTCTTGATTATTAAAGTGGGATGTGTACTCAGAGAGTATTAACCCAGGGTTGAAATGTGAAAATCTCTGTTTGTAGAGTACGAAGCAGCTGGCCTCGGCGTTTCAGGACGAGTTCACTGTGAGAGAGGACCTCATGGGTCTTGCCATCGGAAGCCACGGCAGTAACATTCAGCAAGCCAGAAAGGTGCCGGGAGTGACTGCCATCGAGCTGGACGAGGCGACGGGAACCTTCAGGGTTTACGGAGAGGTGCGTCAGCCTTCTGTGCACACTTCATTACGTTATACAGCTTCTCTTTAACGGATACAGTATATTCTCAAATGTTACATTGCAGACTGTTGAGGCCGTACAGAAAGCAAGGAATTATCTGGAGTTTCTGGAAGATTCGGTGCAGATTCCTCGCAATCTTGTTGGTATGTATTTTTTCATTTAGAAACAGTTTGTATAAAGTCAGATGTAAAAGATATAGCTTATTTCACCATTATTAACTTTGATTTAGCTCTAATTTATGTTTAAGTTTTTATTTTAATTATTTATTTTATTTTTTGGGAATTTTATGTTTTGTTTATTTGGGGGGGGGTAATTTTTATTTCAAGTTTAGTCATTTTAATATTTCAACAAACCTATTTCAGTTAGTTGCAAAGGCAAAATTTCTAATTTATTATTATTTTAATTATTAAAGTTATTTTTTTTTTAACGGTATCATCATTTTAGTGCTACAGGAAATTTTTCACAACAGGAGAAAGAAAAATAAACCTTTGCAAAACGATTATTATTATTATTTCTGTTGTTTTTGATTTGTTTTTGTTTTTTCTATTAATTTATTTTTATTTCAGGTTTAGTTATTTTACTATTTCAACACTTATTTCAGTTAGTTGCCAAGGCAAACATTCAAATTTAATTCTAATTTATTTTAGATTATTTGTTTTTTGTATGATATTTATATTTTGCTTTATTTTTATGACTTTTTTTTGTTGTTTTAACAGTGACAACACTTTAGTGCAGTAGGACATTTTTTTAGCAAAAGGATTAAAAAAAAAAAAAACTAAAACTTGACAATGTTTTTTATTATTGTTGTTGTTGTTGTTGTTGTTTTTGATTTGTTTATTTATTTGTTTTATTAATTTTTATATTTCAACAAACTTATTTCTGTTAGTTGCCAAAGCAAAATTCTAATTTAAGTGTTTTTTAAAGTTTAAATTTCTAAAATAAGTTGAATTTAATTTCTAATTTAAATTGTCTAAATTAATTTAATTAGCAACAGAAGTTCATTCGCAAAACGTGGGAACATGATTATTTTGTAAGAGACTATACATGTTTGCACAAAAGCATTAAAATAAATTTTTTATTACATTTTTATTAATGTCCTGTTGTCTTTACCTGTCAAAATGATGTTTACAGATCATTTGTAAAATTGTATTTTTGTAGGGAAGGTTATTGGAAAAAATGGCAAGGTTATCCAGGAGATGGTGGATAAATCTGGTGTGGTGAGAGTGCGCATCGAAGGCGACAATGACAACAAACTCCCCCGTCAGGAAGTAAGACACCTGAAAGTAGCAGAAAAAGCAAGCCAGATCTAAATTTATCTTTATCTTTATATATATATATATATATACACACACACATCCAATAATGCATTTTATTCTTTGTTTTTAATAGGGAATGGTGCCATTTACATTTGTTGGTACGAAGGAGAATATCAGCAATGTACAGGTCTTACTGGAATACCATATTGCTTACCTAAACGTGAGTGTCAGAAACCCAGCAGCCGTGGTGCTGAAAGGCCGCTGATGTGTTTGTGAAACTCAAGAGCTTGTTTGTGTTGTGCAGGAGGTGGAACAGCTGCGACTGGAGCGGCTGCAGATTGACGAGCAGCTGCGTCAGATCGGGATGGGCTACAGGCCCGTCCCAAACCGACCCGCCGATAAGGACAAGGGCTACGCCACTGAAGAGGGCACATCCAACACCCATATCAACCGCTTCTACACCGCCAGGGGCCGCGGCCGCCGGGGGCCCGGATACACGTCCGGCTACGGTAGGGCCTCTGGTTTCAAATCTGTCGCATATAAACACGTCAGATATCATGTGTGTATGTGTGTGTGTGTGTGTATATATATATATATATATATATATATATATATATATATATATATATATATATATCAAACGATTAATCGCATCCAAAATAAATGTTTTGTTTACATAATATATGTATGTGTACTCTGTATATTTATAATGTATATATAAATACATACACATGCAGTATATATTTTGAAATTGAAAATATTTACATGTGTATATACATTTATATATTTATATTCTTACATTTTATATTATATACAAATATATTTAATATATAAACATAACTTTTTTCTTAAATGTATACATGCATGTGTTTATTTTTATATATATACTTAATAAATATACACAGTACACACACATTATGTAAACAAAAACTTTTTTTTGGATGCGATTAATTGTTTGACAGCACTAATTAGGGCTGTGCAATTAATCAAATTCGATTGCCATGCGTATCTCGTCAGTAAAGCCGGTTTCGTGATTAGCAGTAAATCGCCGTCACCTGCTTTCAGATGGAGCGGCAGTTAATACACAGAGCCGTAGTTCACTGACAAGCTAGGCAATATTGCATTCAGAATCGAAGACGAATCGCCTTCGATTATGAACGTAGTTTAGCGTAGCTTGTCAGTGAACTACTATATACCTTTCGCAAACGCACAGTGACTGCCAAATTTCAAATAAAAAAGCAAAGTCTATTTGCAGCTGTATTTCCCATGTCTGTCTACACGGCATAGGCCTTCCTGTTAAAGCTATTTTAAAAATTAAAATAGAGGAATTTAATTAGGGATGTGCCCGAATCCAGTATTTGGAAAGGGAATGATGTGCACTACGGCAACCGTGAAGGGAATAAATACAATATATACGAGATATACGAGAAAAATATATTTCAGTGCTTTCAGGGAGCCGTTATTAATATGCGGGACATTGAAATCACTTATGAATGCGCGTTTGCTTTTTACTTTCACTTTTGAGATTCGCGATCACACGCAGCCTAATCTACTACGGAGTGGCACTACTTACCACACATTTCACAAGATTAGATGTTTATCAGTGGTGCTCAGGATCTGCAAATCATTCGACATCGTCCTATCGGTCATCTCTCCTTACCTCTCTCTGTTTATGTGGTAAGTGAAATTTTATGAACAGTAATGTAACAGGCTACTTCTAGCAAGCGGCTAACCATGTCCCTTTAGTGGCTCCGTAGAACGCATTATTCATTTTCAGTGCCTTTCCGAATACGGATTTGCTATTCGGGCACATGCCTAAATTTAATATATAATATAAAATAGTATAATATAATATTATAAAGCATTCGGTAATGGTGAATATTGACGGATTACTTCCATTGTTCAAATCATTAGGCAAGGTCGTCTATGAGTGACGTCATCTCCCAATACAAACACACCCCATAATATAGTCCTGCCCCTGACATTGATTGACAGCTTTCCATGTAGACATTGGAAATTCAAATGCCAATGGAATTGTGATTCCATTTGAGTTTTGGCACCTTACATGCGCGATGCAGGGAGAGTGAAAAAGCAGACGTGGTAATTAATATTGCTATTTAAATATGACCGGTTATGTCACAATTTATGCGTCCACATATGGAAAATGCAATTGAAAAAACGATTTGCAATTCCTTTTGAAAATTGCCCTGAATATTCTTCCATATTATGACACATCCGTTTATGACATATCAGCCAATCAGAAAAAAATATTTTGCCGATAATTAAAAAATGTAGGCCAAAATATCGGTTGATATATCGGTTGACCACTAATGTATATGGCATCTTTATATAAAATATTTTTCCTGTACAGGCACTAACTCCGAGCACTCAAACGCCTCAGAGACCGACTCTGAGCGCAAGGAAGAGCTGAGTGACTGGTCCATGGCAGGAGAGGAGCCCGAACGCAACCCGAGACAGCAGAGGGACAGCAGGAGGAGAGCAGGAGAGGGCCGGGGTCGGGGACGCGGAGGACCTGGGGGTAGAGGCCGCGGCTCAGGAAGAGGGGCGTCCAACTCCATTAGCTCAGGTATGCTGGCTCCCTTCAGCCCTTTATCGGGGACACGGTTTATTCACCAGCACAGATTTTAGGGCTTTATGTAATCTGTTTTCTTTCGTCCCAAATTCCATGTTATTTCCCCCCCAAGTTCTGCGGTCTCTGTTTATTTTTTCTAGACTCCACTGTAATGGTTTTGTTAAATTCTAACAATCAGAGACCATGTCTAATCGAAAAATTTCTTTAAACTATTTAGTAATTTACTGATTTAAATGACGCATGGAATTTTATTTAAATTCTGTTTCACAATTCAATACAAATGTATTATCAAAATCAGCGGTAATCAAATGAATTTGTAAATCTTTGATTGTTTTTTGGCGCAGCAAAGGTTTAGTGTTTAAAACATGAATGAAAAATTATGTGATATTCCTTAATGTATAAAAAAAAATATTGAGACTGTACTATTTCACCATAGTATTTACTGTACTATATTTCTGTCTTTATTTCTTCAAGGCAAAAAATTAAAATATTTGACAGGGTTGTATTGAAGACTTTCAATCTGCATTTTTGGTATCGCAGAAATCACAAGACCCTAAGATTTATGTTTTATGGAGGAGAAAAAATATGACTTATGACCATAATGTAAAAATTTAGTCCCTTGTTTTAAATAAATTGTGGCTCTAAAAATAACACAATATGGCCACGATTTACCTAAAAAGAGGGAACAAATTATGTTGTGGTAACAATTTAACTAAATTGAAGAAACATGTTAATATAAAACGTTTCTAGAAATTGATAAGTTGAGAGAACGAGTTCTTAATTTGTAGCCATGTTAACCTTTTTTTTCTTCCACGTGATGTATGGGGCTCTGTAATGTTTGAATATGTCTATGTATATTAGATGAGTATATAGTATATTTTATTGTTTCAAAGCAGTATTTTATATTTATGCATTTTTGTAAAATAAAATCATTTTTTCAAAATTAAATATATTTAATATTTGATAGCATCTGTATTTTAAAATCAAATTTATGAAATTATTAAAAAATGTAAAAGTTTTACACAGGCAAGCACCTTCGAAAATGTTTTAAAATCTAGTTGCTCTCTATTTTTATTTATTTTTTGTTCTTGCATGTTGCATTGCCCAGTAAATAATTAGTTTAGTTCCTGTCTTTCATGTCAGTCCTGAAAGATCCAGATGGAAACCCATACAGTCTGTTAGACAACACCGAGACGGATCAGACGGCAGACACGGATGCCAGTGACTCCCAGATGAACACCAACCGTCGCAGACGCTCCCGTCGTCGCCGCACAGATGAAGACACCACAGTCATGGACGGCATGAGCGAGTCCGACAACGCCTCCCTCAGCGAGAACGGCCTTGGTGAGCACTAAAGCTGCAGGATAGTTACCGTCTAAAATAAAGTCTAGAAACAAATACAGTACACAAATTGTAGCTGTTTAAGGTTTATTTATAATCATCAAATTAGAAATAATATTACAGAAAACAGTAGGTTTATTTAAAAATATATCACCTGAATGTATTTTAGGGTTTTTTTTCTAGTTTACATCTGAAATGTCTTTTATAACCTTTTGTTAATTGTATACCTTTTATAATTTATTCAGAGATCGTCATGAAAATAGCCTTGATGCTGGCATGGCGTTAAAAAGTAAATAAATACAGAAAAAAGTACAATCTACTTAGTGTCAACTGTGAAGATGTAGAATATTCTGCAGGAACACATTCTCTCCTCTCATCATAACACAAGTGACTTTCTATTCATCAAAACATTTATAAAAAATATTATTATTTTTACAATGATTGTGCAAAATATTTAACAATATATAGTAGGGCTGGGCGATTATTGCAAAAAAAAAATATTTTTTTTTTTCCAGAACGTTTGACCGATTATCTATTTGTTTTTTTTTTAACTAAAGTTGAAAATGTAACTACAACGTGATTCAAGTAACTTGTTCATTATTAACCCTCTAGTTAAAGAAAATTCTATTCCAAGTGCACCACACATGAAGTTGTCAACAAATGTTAAACAAATCACTTGTTAAATCTTTGCAGAAAAGATGCATGAACTATAACTATATCTTGTACAAACTTATCTTATACATATTATATGTTCAGAAATAATACAAGGAAAATGCTTTAAAAAAAAAAATCTAATTCAAAATGACTGAAGGTATAACACCAGTAGACAATTATTAACTATAAATGTTCTGTAAAACCAATGAACAGCAGCTTTCAGCCTGTCACCACGATGCAAACATGAAATATCAGACATACAGTAGTAAGTTTTTTAATTTGATTGCGCTGCTTTTCCATTGTTTTTTCTATGTAAACATAGGCACGTTTGACTGTTGTGTTCCTGTCTCTTGCAGCGTCTAATACATGAAACGGCAGTCTAAAAACGCGGCGCTCAAGTTAAAAGAAGTTCACTCCCATCTTCTTGCATGTTTTTCCTGTTCCACGGCCTGCGTCGCATCTTTGTCAACACAAAAGTGCATTCTATGTGAATGGCATCTAGCGATATGAGCGCATGAACATGCGGTTGGATCATTTTTTTCTTTTTACTGTTATCATTGGAATATGGTCTAATAAGTGTCTAATTCTGACATTTGGTAATATTTCTATTCAAAAATACGATTCCTTGATTTCTAAAAAATAAAATTGTTTCAAAACATTAAATTCGAATTTATTGATAAAAATCTGAAAAATCGCCCAGCCCTAATGTATAGTTGCAGATTAAAATTTTCATAGATTTTTAGATTTTTATTGGCTTCATTGTTTAGTTGGAAATAATAACATTGAGAGAAATTCCACAAACTGCGACCAGCTCGAATGGCTTTTTCCAAAACGGCTGTCAGTATTTAAGGTCAGGCTTTCCACCGGTCTCTTGTAGATGATGCTGAAGCTAAACCACAGCGGCGCAATCGTAGCCGCCGACGCCGTTTCCGGCCTCCTGAGGAGAGGCAGCCAGGTACCGATATGAATTAACACTGGGTTTGTGTTCAAGCGAGTGTTAGTCCAAACTGCATGGCACTGATTGCCTGGAATAACATCAGGACTTCAAACTAAACCCACATGATCAGTCAAACATGCCAGATCACAACAGCTTAAGGCAAATAAAGAGAGTTATTTGTTGAGCCCAACTGATAAGGGTTTTTGGGGGCCGATACCGATATTAGGGAGAAAAAAAACTGCAATATGTCCATGTCCATTCATATGTCCAAACTTTTGACTGATCCTGTATATAGAATACATTATATACATAAACAGAATATATATATATATATATATATATATATATATATATATATATATATATATATATACATATACATAAACAAATGACAGATTCCATAAAATGACACGTTATACAGTAAATTCCGTTTTGTGACTGGATTCCACAATTCCGTCCGTGTTTTCTGCATCGCCGAAATCATACTAAGTATGATAAGCTCATTGTGAGAGTAAAAGACGGGGACATTGTTTATTTACTTTATTGCATTGCGTCTCACCAACCAACGTAGTATTAAATCACTTTTCAACACTCAAGCCACCACTGCACTGCCATCTATTGGACTGCAGAAAGATACTAACATTTCAATCTGCTACTGACTGTACTGACAAACTATGCTGACTTAGGAAATGTGATGTGACCGATGTGATAAGCATAAGTGACATGGAAGTATTAAGGGATGGGGTTAACGTTATACTGAACTTATATTGAAAAGGCAAACTTATGGAGTCATTGTTTATTAACTTTACAGTAAGTTATGTATTTCACAAACTAATTAGCAACTTACCGTTAAGACAGCGCTTGACTCAATGCTGCCTGAACAAGAGACCTCCTTTCTGAAGTGAAAGAGTTGGCTGGTGTCACTCAGGGTTGCCAGGTTTTCGCAACAAAACTCGCCCAATTGCTCCTCAAAACTAGCCCAGTCACATTCTGGGGGGTAAAATAAATGTTTTTTTCACGGATTTCCCTGGTACAATTCGTATTCAAGGGGCTATATATCACGTTATTGGGATGGCTACAACCCGCGGCAACAGTGTTAAAGTAGCCCAGTACTGCAGGAACACCGCAGACTTGGCAACACTGCTGTCACTACAGTGACCTGGGTCGCCAGTAGCAAACAATGGAGCGCACTCTGTTGGACAAACTAAGAAATTACAGCACTTATAAGCATTTTATCTGCATTATATGTTCTGTCAAAAAAATATTGTATCGGTTCATATCTGTGGCATATACATCGATAGGCTCATATCGGCCGATAAAATTGGCAAAACGATATGGGCTGTCTTTGACTAAGGATTTTTCTGGTCGACTAGTAGTCGTTCATTTTAAGCATTAGTCAACTAATCACACGTTTATTATTAAACCATTTAAATCATTATAATATGCCTTTAGTTGCCTAGGCTATAGCATAATAAAGCACTCAAGCACACGTATAAAGTTTGCCACAACGCACCGGCAGAAGTAATGGTTATGAATGTGTCAGGGAAAAACAGTAAGGAGACTGCATTGACATTTTAATAATTTGATAAACTAGTGCTATCTTTTTTTCGATTTAAGATTGGTCATCTCCATATGCGCCTATATGCATGTTTCATACGGATTACATAATCTGAGAATATTGTTTTCCAGTTGAATGTTCATTTGAAAGTAGACATTTCATTTTCTATGGATGTATTTTTCATGTCTGTAAGGCAAAGATATTTTAGGCACAGAGTTTTCACGCTCAAGTTCACAGAGACCGAGACGGCAGAAAGCGCATCCTGTTTGCTTTCATTATTTCACAAAAGCGCGTTTTGTTATTGTGAATGCACACAAATAAATGTAGAGTCTTTACAGATTTGAAAGATTTATTACTCTTATCTGTATGAGCAAAACTGAGGGAGTATTTTAAGAGCAAGTGAGTGCACCGGCGCCCTCCATCTGTCCTGCAGTGAGCGCTACTGTTCAGCTTCTACACTCCACACAAACACTTCAATAACACACATTTCTCTAGGTTAATGTTAGATTGAGCGGCCATTTGAAGTTGCTAATACTTACATATTTCAGATGATAAGCCATATTTGAGGTCGATGAATGATAGGTGTGCGTTTAGATGTCCTGCCCGATGTACTGTATTATCACATAGACCAGCCGTTAATGATCTGTCTGTCATGGACTGCGTGACTTTACCAATGTGGAATTTAAACATTTTTATTTACATTTTTTTCTGCGACTAATACAATTTTGGTCGACCAAGCCTCTTCTGATCGACTAACGATTAGTCGACTATTAGAGAGCAGCCCTACAAAGCGATAAAGCGGGCGGGCTATTGTTATTTGTTATTTTTAGGTAGTGGTTACATTTATTGTTATTTTAGTGAAATAACATCTAAAAGTTATGTTCATCTGGAACATATGAATTTCAACTTTTTTTACACAATTGCAAATAACATTGTTTTTAATGCAGTAGGTATTAATTTGCATGGTGTATGTAAATGCATGTAGGCCTATTACCTCAAAAGTGTCGTTTACCTACAAGATTGTTATTTACTCACCGACATGTCATTCCAAACCAAAGGAGATTGTCCAGTTGCTTTTTTTCCCACATAGGGAAAGTGAATCTTCCTCTCCGCCGCAGCTTTCAAACATCACGGTTTAAGGGTTTTTATAGCAGCCAGTTAGAGAGGCAAGATTTGAGAGCTCCGGCAGAGGAACATTTTCAGTATTTAATATGTGGTCTGTTCCTTGCACAAATATATTTCACCCTCGTTTTAGAATAAAAAAATGCAATCTTTTAAAAAAATTTTTGCTAATGAAATCATTGACATCTCTTGCAGTTACTGTGGCTGACTACATATCACGAGCTGAATCTGAGAGCAGACAGAGAAACCCAAGAGATCTGAGGAAGAACAAAAAGGACATGGTAACTCCATATTGCTTCTTTTATTTATCTCTGTGATTAGATTTAAATGAAAGAACAGGGGTGCACAATATTAATGGTATTTAATCATAACTATAAAAAAAATAAATAAAATTAATTAATGTTTATAGCAGTGCTGGGCAACGATTAATCGCATTCAAAATAAAAGTTTTTGTTAATATGTGTGTACTGTGCATATTATGTATATATAAATACACGCATGTATATATTTTAAGAAAAATAAGTTATGTTTATATATATATATATATATATTTATATATAATATCAATTATATAAATATGTAAATGCATTTAAATATTTTAAAATATTTACTGAATGTGCGTGTTTTTACATATACACAGTACACACACACACACACACATTATATAAACAAAACCTTTTATTTGGATGCGATTTAATCGTGATTTAATCGTTTTCCAGCACTAGTTTATAGTTATTTATTTAGATATTTTACGGACGATAATGGATATTTAATTGTCATAATCTCCTGCGAATAAGCAGAAACAAAGTCTACTATTTAACTCCTATTTTACAATTCATCGGTTTATTTTTATTTTTTTTCTATATCAGATAACAAAAGGAATATTTATAAAAAAAAATTTGTGCAATGCATTACCATGTTGTGATCAGGGTTATTATAGTTAACTTCAACAAAAAATGAAGAAAAATGTAATTTTGGTTAAAATTGAGAGAATTGCAAAGACATTTCTCATTTTCATTTTGTTAACGTAATGTACTAAAACTAAATTAATAATTAATAAAAAATACATGGACAAAAAAAAAAAAAAAACCCTCTAAAATGACAACAGAAAAAAAAGTCAAAAGTGGTAAAAATGGAAAATATAAAAATAAGAACTAATTTAAAACATTTATATTAAATTAGAAATAATAAATTGAATTCAAAATAATAGTATCTCAATTATACCAAAGTTAACACTGGTTATAATGGCAGAATGAACTTTTGAAACCATTTGTTTTATTACAATTTTAACAGAGAGGTTTAGTTTCATAATATCACTTATTTATCAGTTATCTACTATAATGTTGCCTAAAATACAGGGCTCCAGACAAACAAATCGAGTTTGTTAAAAAACTTAGGCGCCAAACTATTTTTTTAGGTGCCACAGAATAAACATTTTATCTTTTATCTTTTTTTTACATTTGAATATTTCAAATCATACTGTCATGTGTTTATGTCTCATCTTTTCTTGACTTTATCAGCATTTAAAACC
Organism: Onychostoma macrolepis; assembly: GCF_012432095.1. Classification (NCBI taxonomy): domain Eukaryota; kingdom Metazoa; phylum Chordata; class Actinopteri; order Cypriniformes; family Cyprinidae; genus Onychostoma; species Onychostoma macrolepis. The sequence continues at coordinate 30,345,880 of NC_081176.1, read as the reverse complement.
ATCTTGTAGATGACCTGGGAACTAAATGTCTTTTCCAACTTATACAGTCACAAAGAATTGCTCATTACACAGAATCTGTACCATTATCATGGACCATAAGCATCACTTGTCCACTGAGTGTAGTTTGGGCTCCTCCTCAATGCATCCTATAAATGTCGATGTCTTTCACACATTCAGTCCGTTTTTCTTAATTAGTAACATGCAGTTTTATAGGAGGAGCTGAATCATGTAGACAACAGGTTAAGTAAAAATATTAATATGCAATAGTGCATTAATATAGCAAAATGCTCTTCTTTACCGTTATTTTTCTAGCTGACTGGTGAGTTTATGGATGCCGAATGGTTATTCTGATGTAAACGTATTAACACGTTGCAATGTTTACAAGTGTTACACTTTTTCCGCAGTTTGAAACACTGAATGAGCTTTAATATGAGGCATTTCAGTAAGCTGTAGCTACTGTAGGCTTTCTTATAAAATAGCCTACCTTTTGATGTTAATTCATGTTCATTATGTACTATAGTAGCAAAGAGAAAGATGGGTTCACTTGCTGCTTGAACTGAAGCGCTATAGTGATCGCTCCTGCCGTATTAAAGAGCACCGAAACCGTATTTTCTGTCTGAATTTGGTGTAATTACAAAGCTTATACTTCGTTTATTAAAAAAAAGCCACAAAGCTTTTTGCGATTACTGGACAGCAAGTGCACTTCAAATATTATGAAGTTCACGCATAATCAGAACACAGCATAGACCTTGATAAGAAGCTATTAATAATGCTTATAAACGAGATTTGTTAACGATATTGCCAATATTCACACAGCAGACAGCTTTATCTGTTGTAGTTTGATAAAGTTGTGCACGAAATAGACACTGCTTTTCTGCACTTTTACTTGCACGTCTCCGACATTTCGATCTCTCTCGCGCTGCGCAACTGAGCTGCGTTTAACAGAGATGAGGGCTGTTTGAAAGTAATTTCATCGTCTCAGTTTAATACGTGAACATAACAAAACATGTGATCGCAATACCATCAGGAAAAAAGGCATTACATGCAAATTTTTAAGTCATAACATGTAAATATATAGTCGCCAATGGCGACCTCAGCTAAAACTTCACTCGCAAATTAATATTTTTGGTCGCAAATGCGACCGTTTTAGTCGCAGTCTGGAGTCCTGAAAATATTATAATTTATTTTTAAATATTGGTGCATCGCTACTCTAAAGTTATATTGACCGGTTTCCCTCAGTCATTGAAAACCTGTAAATATTTCATTTTTAAAAAAAAAACTTATTTCATAATCACCAAAAACAACTGGACTAGTCGTGGAAACTCATTGGTCAAGGTGCTGTATTTAGATGAAAGCAAAAGTAAAGAGCTTGGCTTTTAATCGCAGCTGTTTTCTGTTGTCCGCAGGGTCAAGTGGACTTCATATCGGAGCACAGCCCGGCTGAAGCCGTTAGCAACGGCCCCTCCAAAGCAGACGATCAGAGCAAAACACCACAAGCTTCTGTCGAGAAGACGCCCAAAGCCAAGCCAGCTGTCGTTAATGGAGTCTCCTAATCAGTTCGGTTTCTTTCTCCAAACTCATAACCTTTACGATTTTACAATAGTGCTTGTACAAGCTTGCCAAAGATAGACGTACGGACTTCCACATTCTCGATTGCACTTTTCAGTTCCTTCACTATGGAACAGATAATTACAATGGAAAAAAAAATATTGAGACAAAAAAAAAAAAAAACCCAAGTCACACCTGTGTTCCTGATCAGATGTTGTGCCTTCAGAGCATAGTTTCAACATTATGTTGGCTGGCTATAGAGCAAACAAACAGAAAAAAAAAAACAAAACAACAGCAACAACTTGTCTGAATACGGAAAGACTCCCAGACATCCTTAGCTGCTTTTTGTTACGTTTTAATATGCAACCACTTCTTCACGAGGGGTTATGGGAAAAAGAGGACGTTTTGCACTGAATAGTCATTTCTTGACCTTTAGAATAATGTTAGTCTGGAAACTGGTCTGCTAACTGTCCATTTTAAATGCTGTATGTACAACACTTCCTGAACGATTGATTGGATTTCATCCTTTGCCTGTTGGGTTGTTGTAATGGTGGCAACCGAGACTGTTTTGCTAAAGGAGCCTTTTTTTTTTTTTTTTTTTTTTTTTGGTTTATTTATTTTAAAATGTACAGTATTTAAAATTAACGACGCAGTGGTTTTTAACACTAAACTGCCTGAACTTAGCACGCAGATTACAAATTTGGACTACTGAAAGATCAATTTCCAGATGTTCTGTTCTGTAAACTACGTTTGTTAGTCCTTATGGTTTTTTTTTAAAGATCATTCTGGTTGTTTGATGTGCAATATGTTTTGTATGCAGGTAGTTCATAAATAAACATTTGATCTTCCAGCCAGCCTTTCAAAGTTGGTGCATCTCTTGTTTTGGTCTTTTCTGTCCAAACAAGGCTCGTGAATAATTCAGCTTTCCTGTGTGTGAAGATGCGGTCACTTTTAATGTTATTTGGCGAATTTTCACGGGCAAATTTGACAGAAAATTAATTTTCAGGAATGTTACCACACGTTTAATTTTAATGCTGACTCTGCATTAGAGTTTGGCACCATATACTGATGTTTTCATTTAGAAATTGCTATTATATTACACAAATAAAAAAATAATAAAAAAAACATGAACATGGCCCATATTGGAGCTGAATTCAGATTAAATGTGATTTTTTGCTGTTCACACTGTCATAAAAGGTTTTGAATCTGATATGGGCCACATTCAGCCGTGTAAATGGATTCATTTGCATACAAAAGGAGATCAGATCTATATGACAAGATGGTGTTTAATGATCACTAAGAATTCAAGTGCATCAGACAGGGCTCGTTCAAACATTCGACGACAATCTATTTCTTCGCCTGTCCATCAAGTAAATCTTTAGCCTCGTTGATTTTTGCCGCCAGATATGGGGATCCGCCTGCCGAAGAAACACAAATAACACTTACAGCTCAGAGGAATTCAAATCCTGCACAGATTTGTAGCTTTTCCATTATATGAAACAGAGTCTCACCTCGGTCAGGATGGTTTAAAATCATCAGTTTTCTGTGTACCTCTCTGATCTTGTTTTTGTTTGCGGTAGGACTAAAGGAAAGAATGAAATTCATATGGGTCAAACTTTGTACGGTCCCTTCTATTATCAGGGTTCCCACGGGTCCTTGAAAATTTGTGAATCTGATTAAAAATTTTCAAGACCCTGGAAAGTTTTTGAAAATAAACAAACATGGATACAGGTCCTTGAAAATTCCATATTATTCCCTCCTGTCCGCTAATGTGTTATTTCGCCAACACTTTGTGGCCTATGCATACTAGCTAGCTTGATTTACGCTGCACATTTATGCGTTACGTTAAGTGTTTCCCACGTGAGGTACTTTGTGTTGTTCGTTGCCATGACGTTCACATGCACACGAAACTACTAAGATGGTACCTCAATGTTTCACAGACACACCGTGAAACATTGCAAAAATAGGCTGAAACGTGATGACTGGAAAATGCAAGCTTCAAGATATTTGGCTCACCAAAGAAGATTACAAAGAATGGCTTGCCAGAGATCCAAAGGATGTAATGTTGTATTGCTTTACTTGTTAAAATAATGAAAAGCCACGAGGCAAGAAAAACTTAAGCATATTCATATATCTTAAAACTTCTAGTTACATGAGCCTAAGCTGTTGCTCCATGCAAAAGTTAATATCAGATCATTTTAGAATACAGTATAGTATATACCAAATATTATTCAATTTTATGCAAAACAGAAATACGACAAATATCAGATTTCTGTCATATGGCCAAAAATAAATGCAAAAAAAAAAAAAAATGTTTTTTTTGCATAGTTGTGTTTGACACATGAAAACTGTAACAATGTATCTTACAAGGTGACGCGATGTAACTTTTGCTCTCACTTGAAATGTGTCCCCACATTAAGTCCTTGAATTTGAGGGTATTGGACCTGGAAAGTCCTTGAATTTGAAGTTAACCAAGGTGTGGGAACCCTGTATTATACTATCATTTGGATTGGATTTATTAACATGTACATTAATGTGCTTCTGACTCAGAAAGCAGATTAAAGGCCTGTTCACACCAAGGATGATTACCATGAAGTTCAAATAATCCTTCTAGTTCTAAGAGAATAGTTAAGTCCACTCCACAGCTGTAACAATAAAGGCCTGTTCACACCAAGAACAAAAACTATAACTATTAGCATCCACACCAATGCATGATAACATTACTATGAAAATGAGCTGCATTTATGTCATCTGCCGCTTTAAATGCTCAAGCTCTTTAAATCAGGTGGATTCTAATTGGCTGTCAATGTTTTTAAAGTTCAGTGCAGACAACAACTGCAACGTGCTCTTATAATAAACAGGAAAAAAATTGCATTTTGTGTGAATGGCCCCTAAGCAGATTTTAGAAAAGATGTGGCATAACAGGGTTGAAAAAACACTCAAATTTCAACTTTGTTAGCTGTACATTTTCTCTGATTTCAAACTAATGAGCATTAATAATAACTACACTGTAATATATTCTAAACTGGTGTGTAATACTGGAACTAAACTTTGTGGAAATGTAAAAGCCGTTAAGTAAGATTAAGCAGGTTTTTGAAATAAATGAAATGTGAAGTAACAGGTTTGAAAAACTCAAATTTCTAGTTTGTCAGATGTACATTAAAAAACACAATATAATATTCTACATTGTTGTGTAACAGAGTAAAACTTAACATTGAAAATGTTTTGGAAAAACAAATGTGGTGTAACAGGGATGAATACTCAAATATCTACTTTTTCAGTTGTGCATATCTGATTATAAATCAATGACTGTTTTTAAAAACAGCTACTCTAAGATATTCTACGCTGTGGTGTAACAGGTTGGAACCAAATATGGTGGAAATGTACATGATGTAAAGTAAGATGATTAAGCACATTTTAGAAATAAATCGTGAAAAGTGGAAAAACATTTACATTTCTTCTTTGACAGTTATATATTTCTTGAATACAATTCAATTATTGAAAATAACTATATTATAATATAAACTGTTGTGTAACGGGATGGAACCTAACATGGTGGAAATGTAAATGATATAAAGATTAAGCAGATTGTAGATATAAATTATGAAATGTGGAATAATAGGTTTGAAAAAACAACCACACTGTGATATATTTTAGAGCGTTGTGTAACAGGGTGGAACCTAACATGGGGGAAATGAAGATGCTGTAAAATAAACAGCTGTAGTTCTGTGTTGTGTCAGGGAATTTTATTAATATTCCTTTAAATTCAGACTAACAGGGTGGAAATTTGTGTGAAACAAAGTACATATTAACAGGGTGGAAAGAAGTACTAGGGATCTAAAAAATGTTATACATTATTTATATTTTTATATTAAAACATGTATCCTCTGACAACACAGTAATTGTATTGAATATACCTTTAAATATGTGTATTATTTTGTGCAAATATAGGCTATATGTAAACTTAAAATTAGCAGTATTAGTGTATAACAAGAAATTTTTCTCAATTGAAAAATACATAATTTGTGAAAACATAGACTACCTGATGCCAAGAATAAGGGAAGCTTCTCTCCTGGTCATCTTTGGATCAAAACCACCTCTGTAGTATCCACTACCAAAAGCCTATCACACATATGTAATTTGTGTTTGTTAAAATACAATTGTATGAGTTTATTGTGTATGGATTATATGATATGAAAAAATATAACTTGCAGATTTGGATGCTTCCAGAGCATGTTTCACTTGTGGCTCCATATGTTTCATAGCTTGCATTGCATAGCGACCTGTAAAAATGGAAACCATTAGAAAACAATCAGGCTTAATTAATCAGCAGATTGAACTGTATCATGTTCCTGTGCAGATTTCTCATATTTTGTTGGAATCATACCTGCAAACCCTGCTGCTGCCAGGGTAAGGCCCACGGCCACCATGGTACTAGCCTAAAACACATAAAACAATAACCCTTGATTGTGCAATTTGCATTAATTGAGAGGCAATTTGCATTATTTAATGCAACCACACATCAGACACGTCAATCACAACACATCCCTTATATACAGACTATTTCTCATCCACAGCATTGATTACATGCATCATAATCATATCTCACAGTTCTCACAATTTACAGTGGCAGACAATATTAACTCATATCCAGACTGCAAAGGTTTCACTTGAAGCTTCATGTTTTATATTGTGAAGCTGACATATAAATAAACACAAAAAACGTATGTATTTACATGTCAAATATCTACAAACACGAAGGATTTGCTCAGACAGTCAGTCAGTAACAGCACTGAAAGTCACTATCAGTTAGCAATGTGCTAATGCTTACATCTCATTTGCTTCTAAATGACTTAATAAACGCAATACAATCATGCCAGACTGTGTTAAAGTGGGGACACTTACCATTTTCTCTGCTAAGATCCTGTGTTGCGATGGTCTGTAATAACTTTAATCATGACTGACTGCTAAATGTCAGGCTCATGTGTTGTTGTTATGCTGACTTCTGAACTTCAGAGAGCGACCTGCCGCAAAACGATCCAGCACGTCGCAACGCCCGAACCGACGTCGTAAATCGTCAGTTGCAAAGAAGGTACAAGTTTTTTAGAGCTTCTTGGTTTGATGCTGTGCAGAAGAGTAAGTAGGTAACCATAGTAACAGTAAAAAATATGACTATCTGATGGTGTTTATAAATGAAAAGCTGAAAACGAAAACCTATTTGTACATAACATATATATAGCCTATATATATATAAACATTTATAGATATTATATTTTCGTGACAGTTTCTTAGATGCCTAAAATTCCCATTACTGTTATGCAAAAATCTCATTTTCATGAGGCAATATTAACGCTGATGCAAATAGACAAACTCGTTGTCAAAGGTTATACATAAACAAATAAATAAAATCGCTATTACTATAATTCAAAAAAGGAAAACATAATTGTAAAGTATTTATACATCATGATAAAATTGGTTGTACTTACTGTAACTTACACTGATTTATTTATTTTTTAATTGTAGTATAGTAATTTTAGAAATGTAAAATAGATACTGTATTACAGTGTTGTCCATGATTAAATACTGAGAATAATGGGAATAAAACGATATATATATATATATATATATATATATATATATATATATATATATAAGCTCACCAAAATCTACACTGAGACATTTTTAGTGCACACGATATTGCTTTCAGTACAAAAACTTATGTTAAAATAAAATATTAATCTCTCACACAAAAATATTTAATTTTATTTTAAATGACAAAATCATTTCATTTAAAATATACATCATTAAATTCCAAAAGTCTGGCTGTGCTTAATAGGTACATTTTTGTAGCACACCCCTGTTCCCATTAAGCTCACATCATGTTTTATTAAAAATTCTTGTTTATTTTAAGGAAATTAAAAAAAAGAATAATAATTGTGAATATATATATATATATATATATATATATATATATATATATTTGAAGGTACAAAGTCAATCACAAAAAACAGAACACTAAAATCAAGCAACAAGGCATTCAAGTCGATTAGTTATATATTCATAATGAAGTGCCGTTCAAGCACATTGCAACATCTATTCAGCTAAGTAACATTCAGAAATCAAATAAAACAAACCAATAAAACATTTCATTTTTGGGGATGAACACAGAAACTAGCCTCATTATGAAGCATCTTTTTAAAAGGATGTAAACTTATAGTCTCTTAAGGCTGGAATACACTACATGATTTTTGCTCCGATTTTCCACAGATTTACAGTCTGGAGAAGTTGATGCTATAGTTGCCAAAGATCAGAGCCAGTCTGCAGATTTGAGTCGACAGAATCCATAGAAAATCAATTAACTTAAAGTGACAACCATCAGTTAATATGTAAAGTCTGTTTATGAAGTATTTACACAGACGTTCAGTGTTGAAGAGCTTAAAGAGCACACTGAGCTTAATCGGAGCAGCAACAATTTTTAATACATTTCATGTAATATTCATTAAAATGACAGGATTTTGCTAAATAAATAGTCTAGGTCATGTGTTAAGTTCATACATATTTTAATATGAACAACTATTATTAACAATATCTATGAAATTACACTTTTTCTTATTGATATCACACTGAAGCTGTGTGATTTTCATAGTCGTGCACCCTTTAAGCTCACTTTACACTAATATGAAATCTTTAACAATTACAGCACTGTGAAACCACAGACCGGCAATAAACTGTCAATTTATAATATTATGGATGTAAAAGTACAAGCCAGTAATGCCTGTGAAGTAATATATTAGCGTAGCACACAATCTTATACAGCTAGTCAGCTAACTGTGCTGCTAAAACTATCTTTTGTATCTAATGTAATTATTTCCCACATCCAAGTTCCAGGTTATAATATGCAAAAATCTGAACATTAATCTCTTAATTTTACAGTAAGTAGTGAAATTTATCCAGAATCAAGGCTTAAACATCTAAAAAAACGCACATCTAAGGGGCTCCTCTTTTGGTGAAAGTTTTTAGACGGCTTTCAAAATGGCCTCCAGACAGTGTGAGCACATGGAGACTCATATCTCAGCGTGCAATGATCTGATTGACTTGAAATTGCAGGAGGTATATAGTAACAAACATATAATTTGGTTAAGACATCAAGTAGGATAATACATTATTTTTTCTTTCTATAATCTGATCTCAAAAATGGAAGTGTGCTTCATGGGTATGTTTACCCTATGTCATAGTTTTGACTTATGTCATTATTGTTTTTTAATGTCATAATTTTAAATAGTTCTTACAATCATGACTCATAATTTTGACTTTTAATCTCATAATTATGTCCCTTTATGTAATAATTATGATTTAACAAACCACAATAGTCATTTTATTTATGTAAAATCTACACAAATCTCATAATTATGACTTAGTATATCATTTTTTTCCATTTGTTTCAAATGGTTTTGTTGTCATAATTTTTTAATTTTGCTCATAATTATGGCTTAATGTGTCATAATTGTCACTTTTTATTATCTCATAATCATGACTAATATTTTTCAACTTTTATGTCTTAATTATGACGTAGTATCTCATAATTTCGATTTAGGTCATAATTTTGACTTTTTGTCATAATAATGACTTAGTATGTCACAAATTTCACTTTTTGTTATCGCATAACCATGACTAATATTTTTCACCTTTTATGTCATAATTATGACTCAGTATTTCATAATTTTGACTGTTTGCCTCACAATTTACTTAACTTATAATATTGATATACTGTATGTCACAATTGTTTTTGCTGTCATAAATTCAGTATTTGCCATAATTATGACTTAGTATGTCATAATTTGGACTTTGTGTCTCATAATCATGACTCATAATTTTGACCTTTTATGTCGTAATTATGATTTAGTATCTCATAATTTAGATTTTTCAATCTCATAATTCTATTTTAAATTTATGTCAAAATAGTTTTTGTTGTCATAATTTCAGCTTTTGGCATAATTATGACTTAGTATCTCATCATTTTGACTTTGTATCGCATAATCATGACTCATAATTTTGACCTTTTATGTCGTAATTATGATTTAGTATCTCATAATTTAGATTTTTCAATCTCATAGTTCTATTTTAAATTTATGTCAAAATAGTTTTTGTTGTCATAATTTCAGCTTTTTGGCATAATTATGACTTAGTATCTCATCATTTTGACTTTGTATCGCATAATCATGACTCATAATTTCTGCCTTTTATGCTATAATGACATAGTATCTCATCATTTTGACTTTTTTAAAATCTCATAATTCCATAATTTTGGCTTAATATGTCTGCATTTCGACTTTGTATTTCAATCATAACTCATAATTTTGGCCTTTTATGCCATATCTATGACTTAGTATCTCATAATTTTGACTTTTTTTATCTCACAATTCCAATTTTGATTTACGTCATAATTGTTTTTCTTATAATTTCATGTTTGCCATAATTTTGGCTTAATATGTCTGCATTTCGACTTTGTATTTCAATCATAACTCACAATTTTGGCCTTTTATGCCATATCTGTGACTTAGTATCTCATAATTGTGACTTTTTTATCTCATAATTCCGAATTAGATTTTTGTCATAATTGTTTTTGTTGTCATACTTTCAGTTTTTTGCCATAATTATGACTTAGTATGTGATAATTTTGACTTTGTATCTCACAATCCTGACTTTGATTTATGCCATACTTGTTTCTGTTGTCATAATTTTTACTTTTTGCCATACTTATGGCTTAGTATGTCATACTGTTCACTTTTTATCTCATAGTCATGGTCTCTAATTTCGACCTTCAATATCATAATCATTATGATTTATCAAACCACGTTTTTTTCCCCCTCTTCTTCTGTGGCTGGGACGTGCTTTCACATATAATAGAATTCAATTTCAAATTGTTCCTGGAAATGAATAACTCTGGCAAGTTTACCCAGGCTGACTTCAGACTGTCAGGAAACACAAGACAAACCGCGGAGGGTTCTTCCCATCGGGATGGATTTCACTCCAGCAACACAATGAACGGTTGAAGGTCCTAATTATTGCCCCGTCATTTGCATAATTACAGAGCTTTTTCTCCAGGAAAGGACAGTATAGAAATTGTAAATTGTAGTGGACGGGGCCGCAGTCAGCGAAAGTCACGTCTAATGACAAACGCGTCCCCTGCAAGCTCCTGGCACACCGGCTGGAGCTTCAAAAGGATCGCAAAAGCCAACGGCGTGCGAAAAATGAGAGTTTTGCCCCCAAATCATATGGAATTACAGTGGCGGGTGCACACGCTGCATCTCCACACAAAAAGCCCAGAGGAAGCAGCCATTTCTGTTGGTTTTATTAAACCAACCAAGCAATTTAATTCTTTTGTTCAGGAGAGTTCTACTTCATTGATTAACAAAAGCAGGGATATAATTTTTTCAGCCTTTTTCAAAAGCCTGAAATGTCAAGCCTTTTAAAGCAGATTATTCTGCCTGTGTGCAGTGAATGCAGCCCGAGTAACCTTTTGTCTACAATTAAATATTCCAGCATAAATATAAAAGAAAATCAGAGATGGGGAAGATTGACTCAGGAGAGATTGGCGAGGTAGATCCTCACACTGATAGTGCAAACAGCTTGCTTCTAATTAAATATGCCACCGAGTCTCAAAGCATTTGCTTTCTGCCGCAGAGAGAGGAAGCTGCTGAGAATGTGAGGAAGAAATGTATCGCCCCATCTCTCCGGCCGCAGGCTTCCTTTGGGCATCTCAAGGTATTTGGGGATCATTTTTGTGTGTGTGTGTGTGTGTTTGTTGTTTGTTTGGATAATTATTTGCTTTAAAATCAAAGGCTATTCCTGCAGGGAGCCGCCTGAATGGAGTGCAAATCAAAAGTTCTGGGCTTGTTTATGATGCACACTTTGATAATTGGGCTTGACAATGTGACTTTGGGGACGTGAGGTGTTTATTTGCCATTTGCTCAAGGCTCTTGCTTTGGGGAGCTTTTCTGGAAATGCTTTTTGCTTCGGAGAACGTCTTTAAGGGCTTGCTGTTTGCACGCGTGTTTACTTGTGGAAGTTTGGTGACGGGGTTTATTAACCCTCAAATCACAGATAGTTATTCGGATGAGAATTTAGATCCAATGAGGTTTAGGTTTCAACATATTTGGTTCTATATTTTGACACGAAAGGCCAGAATGGCAGTTTTTGGGTGCACAATTAGGAATATTTATATTTGAACATTATTATGTCATAATATTTCAGCTTTGCATGGAATGCAAGAGACTAAACTTGATTTAGTTTAAAGGGTTGTTTGTTGCTCAACTGTGTTTTAAATATGTTTGTTGAATATTACGTTTTGATGCCTTATGATACAAACATAAATTAATATCTGAAATGTTACAAATGTAGTTAACGAAGGAATGGCACAATTTAATCTTATTAAGCAGTGATATCTTAAAAAAAATGACATTTTGCTTTTTACAAACTGTAGATGAACAGGTCACAAACTATATGTATATATATATATATATATATATATATAGTCAAAATATCTATAAAATATAAAATAGTTGTAGATAAAGTAAGCAAAATATTTACAAAAAAAAAAAAACTATCTATCTATCTATCTATATCTATCTATCTATCTATCTATCTATCTATCTATCTATCTATCTATCTATCTATCTATCTAAACACATTTCTCTCTCTTCTCTCTTTATATGCATGTGCACATATTTAATTTTGTATTTTTATAAACATTTTGACATATCTACAAGTATGGCACTATGTATTTATGAAACAGTTTACCTGTGAGTTATTTTAAAATATTGCCTGCATCCTGAAAATTGAAGTTATAAAGTTGTAATAAATCTTATCTACAATGAAAAAAAAAAAAAAAAAACTGACTGCAAATTTGGTTAAAGCCTCAGACCATTGCCTTAAGATGCGAGGTGTAGATCAGTATTTTTTAAAATTAGAAGTGATCATTTTCCTGAAGACAGTGTGAGGAGGAAGAAGTCAAACACACGTCACCGTCTGCATTTATGGGTATTATAGATTTGGAGAGTCTCTCTTTAAACAGATAATAGCTGCACTCCAGGTCATGAGAAACTCACACACACACGTCAGGCTCACATTATGCTGAATTTTACTTACAGAAATAAGACTGCCACGTGTGCGAAAAGGAAACAAGAAATATTCGAATCAAATTGGCAGATTTCTCCGCAGCAGCGTAATGTGCTTCAGTAATCCCTTTATCAAATACTACGATTAAGTGCTTTCACTGGAAGCTGGCTGAAAAAATGACTTGACAGGATATGTAAATATATTTAAGGTCACTCTATCACCTAGTTTAATTTTATATTAGAAGGGAAGCTTTTTTTAATCTAAGGAGACAAAATGACTGAGATTTCAAATATGTGACACTTAATTCACATATTTATGCAGTTTTTCATGTTTTTATGAGAGATTCTCTTCAGCATGTCATTTTTAGAACTGCTAAATCATGCACATTACTATTATGAATCTGATTAATGAGATATATGCTTTGTGTTAAACAAACTTCGTATCCTCATATCAGACTTCTAAGTTAGTGAGTGTGTCAGTAGATATGACATTTATCAAATAATTCCACATATCATATATACATATATCCATGCATACAAACAAAACTCCCTAAAACTGAAAGTTATTCAGTGAACTCTCTCAGTTTTTTTAAATAAAGGTCATTTTTATGAACTTTTGAGGATAGCTAGCCAAAAACGAGTATAAGGACCTTAACCCTTGTATGAACCTTAATCTTTATAACCCATGTTACAACAAAGATAAACATGAGACCATATGATTTTTAAAAACTATTAAAAAAAAAAAAAAAACCTTTTCTTTTTTAAAAATATTATATATACTCTAATATTATAAGTAGAGTATTACAACATTTTTATTTTATTTTAAATTTAAATTTGAATTATTTTTAATGATAAAAGCATAAATGCTAAATGCATAAATGTAATTGTAAATACCCTCATAGTTGAGGATTTGACATCCATTGCAGGTCAAATTGACCCACAAACATTATAATCTTTATAAAAATTTGGCATGCACATAAGCACCTCAGAGTGTCAAAACATGTTCATGACCCTTAATTGTCACAAAATAAATTAAAATCAATAACTAAAAAGGTTAACCAGTATTTCCGACAACTCAATCTTTTGTTATAAGTCAAATTTTAAAGGGTTAATTTTAAAAAACAAAATTGTGATACAGCCTACTTGTGATATGTAATCCTACAACAAATTGATAAATAAGGACAGTACATAAGTTTTGAAAATACACCCCAATACTGAAAACGTATCAGAAAGCGTATTTTTCTGATGGTTACCTTTACTTGCAACAGTAGCATCTGATTGCTGTCATGTGAAAATATGTGCGCCGATTAACTAGTAAAACATTTGGTTACGGAAATGTTGGGAAAAAACGCTGAAACGTTTATTATGTGTTGTGTAGAATTAAAACCGTTTAATAAACACCTCTCAAACTTTAATTTTGTATTTTTTGGGGAAGTTTAAGCCTCCCCTGTAATTCACACAATGTCATTATGATCACGTTAGTGGGACTTTTTTTGGATAATAGTGTTGCATAGCATTCTGCACTTCACTGCGGCAATCTAAAAGTACAGTCACATTAGCAAAACATTTGGCAAAATTTAGCTGGCAAAAAGGTCCGTTATCTGTTGTCAATAGTGTAGCGATGAATGTAATACTTCGGCCTTATGCGTACATTTTCTTATTAATATGACTGGATTTCACCTTTGAAGATTTGCCAAACAGCAATAAGTAGGAGGAGTTCATAAAAGACGCGTTCTTGTGTCCAAAAACAATTAGATGTAGCACAACAGAACTGAACATAAGGCAAATAAACATTCAAACCTCTTATCCATATGCAAATATGTTTGCCCAGAGACATCTGATTGGTCCATTGTTTTGAAACTGACATTGTTCCATTCCACTGAAAAAAACTAAACTATATCTAACTTGACAGTCTCACTCTTTCCACACCCTTCGTATCAGTCACACGCTCCATCAGCGCTTTCTCTGGCGTGTAAAAACACTACGTATGTGCTACAACATGTATGAATGATATCAGAACAGCTGTCCCTCAGAATAACACGTTTGTGGCTCGTATGATTTGAAATGAATCCAAATCGCAATTTCTGCCAGCAACATTTGACCTTTTTCCCATTCGGCTTATCAAAAGCTCATGCAAATGGGGACGAAGGCAAAAGTCTGTAATTACAGGAATTAAATTTGCCACATCTGCTCTGCTCAGCGTTTGCCATCGAGATTGTCTGTAAGTGAGCGTCTTTCAGGTGGCCCATTGAATCAGCCGTTCATTCAGATATCTCGAACATGAAGTGTCATGTGGATATTTCTCCCACTGACTGATGACTGTCCCCCTCTTTCTCTCTTTTAGTTGATGTACGTTTGGTTTTTCAAGTGATTACAAATAACAAAAACTACCATATTGTTAGTGTTATTGCTTTTTCGAGTTGAGCTATTCAAGATTTGTTTTTAACTTGTCAAGCTGTCATTTAGAAAAAGTGGTTAGCTACAGTATTAGCTGCTAACAAAAGTAGCTAGCTACACTGATGCTACTTAAGGGGGAAATTAAGATTTGTCACATCATTGGCACTCATAATTTGTCATAATTTGATTAATTTGTCAAACTGCTTTTTAGAAAATTAAGTAGCTATGCTACCAGCTGCTAACAAAATATAGCCTAGCTAGCTACACTGAAGGAGGCAATATTTTAGGAGGCAAAATGGATTCGTCCAGTTATATTCTTCTCATAGTTGGTCAAGTTACAAACTTCTAATAATTTAAATAATTACTCAAAATGCTTTTTAGGGAAAAAAAAAAAAAAAGAGTTGGCTATATGATTAGCTGCTAACAAAAAATAGCTAGCTATACTAATGCTACTGAATGGGGGAATATAGATTCGTCAAATTAAAGGCTCTTTAAAATTTGTCAAGTTATAAATTGCTCATAATTTGATGAATTTGTTTGTTACTTTAAAAAGTTGATAACAAAACATAGCTAGCTACACTGAAGCTACTTTAGCAGTAAATAGGAGCATCACGTGCACTATTCTATGCAGTATTGCACAATAGCGAGTATTGTGTATTCACACTGAAAGATAATTTATTCAAAAAAGATAAAGTGCACTTTAAATACCCAGATTTGCATTTAATAGCAGACAAACAAACAAACAAACAAACAAACAAAAAACCCACTACACTACACTGCTAGTAATTTTTTTTTTAGTGGAAAAAGCTGCATTGTCTTGAAAAAAAACAGCAACTAAACTACAGTCACACACTGAAAGTAGTTAAGTAAGTTTGTTAACTTTTACTAAATGCACAGTAACATTAGTGAAATTTCGTCAAAGTTTTGTGGGCTAAAAAAAAAATTTATTATGTTATTTTCACCCAGTATAGTAACCGTGTTCAAACCGGTTATACTGATATTAGCACTGGTTTGAGGCAAGGTGATGCTATGGAGCAATTTTTGCTGTGCATATTGCTCAAGGCAGTTTGATTGTAAACTCAGATGCAAGATATTTTCACTCGCAGATATCAAATTGTTTGTTACCAGGACGATCGGTCGCATGAGAGGCGGCATGTTTGCAAGATCGCAAAAAAATCTCACAGCATACTACCGAATATTGATTGCTTAACACTATTCTATTCGTTAGAAAACTGATATAGGAACTGTCATTGTCAAGTAAATTCTATTCGTAATGTTTCCCTCTTTAAACTGGAATGAAATTTCCAACCCGGGCTCATTGGAAATCCGTGCCTCTGCCTACGTTTCTGCGAAACTCAAAAAACATACCTATACGTACGAAACACTTCAGTTCCAAGTATTTATTTATTTATTTTTTCCTTTTTACACAAAGTATTTAAAGGGCCAGAGTTTCGACTAAGAAAGCCTAATTTTCACACAATTCCTTGCACAATATTATGTTATGATGATTTTAACATGCTGCGAGTTTTGAAAATTGATACTTTTGAACATTACCATAACAAAACAGCTCAAACCCCCGTAGAAAAAAGATAAAATAGCACGGTTGCATCAGCAAATGCATTTTTATATCACTTTTACTTTTGTTATCACTAAATTCTGTACCACCGCAATACGTGCCTGAATCAACATAAAAACGCTGCAATACTTGCTCGAACCAACGTAATAAAACAAAACGTCACCACAGTCACATATATCTTTTTTGGAGAAAATTGAAGTGGCATTTTAGTGGCACTCACTGGACATCTCACTGCACAACATACAATAAGATATGCAATATCAATGTTGCAGAAACGGTGCCACAAGCACGTATATCCAATGAGCCTGGGTTGGAAATTTCATATTGTAATCGATTACAATTTTCTTCCTTAATAATCACTATTACCATGCCCCACCACAACCTGTGGTGTATGTGCCATACTCTGGTTTCTCATTTGCATGGTTAAGAGGAATTGCAAAATAATGCATGACCCAGTTCTTTTTTATTGTTTTTACTTCAGAACATCATGTAACAATGTTTATTTCTGCTATAAAGCCACCAAAACCACATGATCAGAAACGTTATTAGCTTTCCAACATTCCAGGTGGTTTCTGCAAAACTTGCTGCAAGTGAAACTAACTTGGAAACTCTAATTTGTTTTCCCATTGGTTGCACGTACAACAAACTCTTGGTAAAGATTGAACATTTTAGATGATTTGCAGAGAAACTACCCTTGAAGTAACCAAAGATCTGTTTCTTTGATGCTTGCAACTGCAAGATCATGGGCTTGATTCCCAGTGTACATCTTGGCCACTCCAGATAAAAGCACCTGCCAAAAATCGTATTGCGTTTTGGCGGTCTTGTAGCCACTGGTCCTTCGAGTTTGAGCGTGCAACCGTCTTCTGCTCGAGCCGAATGCTGTTCAACACAAGTGCAGAATAATGCAGCCCAGCGCTCTGTTTGTTCCCACTTCTTTTTCCGTCTGCCACAGCCTGTAATTATCTACAGCTGAAAACAAGTGCATGCTGAAATGCCCATTGGGCCATAGAAATGGAATTATAGCCCGCGTCGCTTTCCTTTCTCTGCAGAAAGAATGCTTCTTTTTGTGGCGGAGAATGTGTGTTTAGTTTAGTTTGAACTATTTTGGTAAGGAGGGGGCTCTCGACAGGCCAGCCGCGCGCCGCGTCTTTGTTAAACGTCTTGATGATGGAAAATTGATCAGGCTTGAATCAGAGGTTCAATATATGGTCTCCCTCAGTCTATTGTCTAGGTGAATTGCACATGGTGAAGGGCCACAGGCAGGTTGCTATTAATATGACAGCCTACTCCATATCCAGCTATAATTTCTAATGAAATACCTAATCTCCATTATTTTGATCCAGGCGGGCGATAGCGTAGAAGAAAAGGACAGAAGAGGGAGAAAAGGCTTTTCTTTGCGCTTTTCCGTACGAGAAATGGCAAACCGATCATTTTTGTCAAGTTCTTTTTTGAAGCCGACCGAAATGCTTGTGGATTGCCACAGTTTAAAAAGGCACCCAGATAAAGCCATTCAAGGCGCTGAATGCAGACGCCATCTGTTTTTTTTTTTTTTCTATTTCCTCTTTTTTCTTCTCCTTTTTCAATCCTTGTAATCAAATTTGAGCAAAATCAAATGGAGGGGGGAGTTTCAATGAAAGTACCTTTTGTTGGGCTGAAACGAGCAAGTAATTTACAAACTGCCCTTCCTTTGTGTGGGAGGCTAAAGGAAAAAAGAAATCAGTAGCTTTTAAAGCTAGGCCTCGCTGCGACTCCGCAGATAATGAAAGCCGTCTGTGTTGTGGGCTAGAGAGCATTTCAAAGGCAGGCCTGACTCAGGGTTACACTGCTAAAAAACCTGCGTGTGTTTGTTTTGTGCGGAGAGCAGATCCAGTCTTCAATGCGGTACGGACGCGGAGGATGCCCGCTTTCTGCTGGAAACCATTATTAAACGTGTGGGAATCTAAGAGGACTTGAGGTGGCTTCCCTTCACAGGAGATGTTCAAGTGGAAGCTGCTACTTTTTTCCCCTGACGCTTCTTGGTGGAATATTGCTGGAAGGTGAGTCCCTTGGGATTTCTTCTCCTGATGATTCCTGTCAGTCCGCGCCGCGTCTGTGCCAAAATGTAAATGAGTTTGTTTTTTTTGTTGTTTTTTTTTTTAAGATGAGCAGTGATTTATGGATGGGCACAAGAGTGTAGTATGCTTTCACTTGGCTGTAGAGGGCAGAGCGGGTAACCTCTTACTTCAAGGGCTTTTACCACGATCTGTCAAATTACAACTCAATATGTTGATAATTAGCATAATTGTGGGATTTCAGTGCTACCGATTTGCAAAAATGTCTTATTCCGTGAGATTGAAATGCTTAACAATTAGTATTGGAAAGTTTACTTTGGTTGTTGAGAGAACCAACATTTCTTGTTTGGCTTAGTGGCTTCGTTTCGAGAATGAATTCCCCCATAACCCTGAAGTATTTTTGTTGCAATGAGCAAGCCATCTTTGTGGAGTTTGTGATTGACAGTGCTTATTACATATTTATAACATATTTATAACAGATTTTCTTTAAATGGCACCGAACAATGTTTAATGCATATGCACACCATGCTGCATTCATCTTATGCATTTCATCTGCAAAAGTTTTCACTTATACGTACTTTTATTCTAATTAGCCAAGTTTCAGAGCAGTAGTTTCACTCTCGCGCCTCCATTAACAATAGACAAACTGCAGCATATTCAATTGAGCCGGTATATTGAAATGTCAAAATTTGCACTGGAACAAAAACTGGGTAAAATTCAATCTGAGTCTGAATAGAATATTAAATAAGTCGACTCTCTACCGCCACCCAACCATAAGCATCGCCTGCGTCGGGCCGCCCATGGGAGAGGAAGTCAGTCAGGCGGAGTGCATCATTTACTGCTCATTCTGTACATAATGCATTCTGGGATCATTCATGTGTGCATTATAGCAGGAATTATGCAATCTGTATTGATACAGGATTACAATGCCTTGCCTTTACCGTTCATTTTCACACTTAAAAATTACTTTAAACAAAACAAACATGTTCCGAGAAATGCACTTGCAATGGAAATCAACGGGGCAACTAACTGAACTATTCCTTTTGTACAATGTTTTGTACAAAATTACGTTTAAAGTACATTTCAAATCCGTTAAACGATAGGAAGAAAGTATGTCATATATTTGTTTACAAACACAGTTTATGCCACAGGCTTGTATTTAACTGGAATATTATTTTTCTACAGTGTTTAAATTGCGCTTCGGATATACGTTTCAAATACGTTAAACGATAGGAAGAAAGTATTTCATATATTTGTTTACAAACTCAGTTATGAGTCAAAATTATTGCTTGTGGTGACCGACAGACTTGTATTTAATTGGAATATTCTTCTTTTTTTTTACAATGTTTAAATTGTGTTTCGGAAATACGTTTCAAATACGTTAAACGAAAGGAAGAAAGTATTTCATATATTTGTTTACAAACTAAATGAATGCTTGTGGTGACCGACATTGTTGTACAATGTTTAAATTGCGTTTCAAATACGTTGAAAGATTGAAGCAAAGTGTTTCATACATTTTTTTTTATTTTAATTTACAAACTGAGTTACGAGTCAAAATTATTGCTTGTGATGACTGACAGACTTGTATTTACCTGGAATATTCTTTTCGCACAACATTTAAATTGCGTTTCAGATACGTTTCAAATACGTTAAAAGACAGAAACAAAGCGTTTCACGTATTTTCCGCCACTAAGAAGGCATTCCCCATATGTGATTCATCAGTACTCTAATAAAAGCTGATAAATGAGTGGCGCGTCCCTTAATGTGTGTAATCATGTGTCACCCGTCTGTGTTTTACGCTACCAGCTGAGGTTTATCGGATAAATCTGTCTCAATTATGTGTCATGAACGCATCCCCCTCAGGGGCGTCAATACCAATGACTTAATGGGCTGCTAAAGGAGGGGTTTGTGCAGAGAGGGTGGGCGGTGCTGACCGCCAATTACAGCCCAATGAGCCGCGGCCCGTCAACTGCTGATGATCACACACTATTTCCACAGGACTCAATGCCTTGCAGTGCATATTGGGTTCAACCGTCTGACCCCTGGGCCACTTTATTCTGATTCAGGAGCTTACTAATGCTCCTGTGAAGTAGGATAGTCTAATACTGGACTAATTATAATAGCTTGAAAGGGTTATTTGGAGTATAGCCAAAATGTTATAATATAATGCCAAGTAATAAATTTTAGATGGAATTTACAATGACAATGTGCAAAAACATATCTTTAGTGTCTTTTTCATGAACCGGTCAGTTTTGAGATTTTGAGACTTTGATAAAGTGTTGTTTATCTAGTGGAAAGAAATGAGCAAAAATAAACACTTTTAATGTTTTTGCATCTTTGCATCTGAAAATTTCTATTTCAATACATATGTTTAAAGTTTCTCAGTTTTTACAGAGGGGTTTGTTCATATTTCAACTGTCTGATTATATACTACATTTTATTCATGAAAGCATGCTGAATATGTATTTATTTCTGGCTGTTGACAATATTTTCTGATGTAAAGAGTGATAAAATTGATTTCCAAAATCCAAACAGTGTTATTTTAGTATCACTGAGATGCTATTATTAACAGTTTGAATGTAGGTTTTTTTTCTTTAGATAATCCATTTTCTTTAAAATTTTTCTTAAATTATTAAAGTTAAGTCATTTTGTTTGCTTTGTTATGTTATTAGATTTTGTATTTTATATATTTTATTATGTTTTTTAATACGTCTGTGTAGTTTTTATAGAGTTTCAGTTTTAGTTATTTTAGCGCATCAAGTCAAACTAAATAGAAATGAGAATAGAACAGAATAGAAATTTTGGCAACTAGCTGAAATAAAATTAGATTAAGTTTTAAATATTTTTATTTCAGTTAGCATTTATTTAGTTGTTTTATTGTTTTATTATTATTTCAAGAATATTTTTATTAATAACATTTTTTTTCTCATTTTTTTTTTTTTTTAATTTCTAGAATCTGGCTTTATCAAATGTTCAGATTTCTGTTCCTGAATTATATGCAAATTAGAGAATTAGTGCATATTTAGTTAGATAAAGCCTTGTTTGCATATTTAAACAACATTATATATATATATGAATAAATATTTCTAAACCTAAAAACAGCCTTTATTTTTATAAAGCAAAATATCTTTTTATTTTTATTTTTTAATTTAGGCAGAAAACATGACACAGGCTATATGCTATAGTGTTTTTCAGTTCATTAAATTCAGACTCTAGTCCAAATGGACCGAAACCATCTGTCGATTTGCGGGAGCAATCAGAGAAGCCTGTGCGATTAGACTTAAATACAGGAACATTGATGTAGGACTAATCTGAGAGCACTTTGTCTCTCTCAAAGCTCTCCGGGCAAGGCGTCTCGAGCACCTACTTGCCTTAAAACCAGAAATTAAAACGATTTATAGACAAACCCCAGCAAAGAGGACCCTAACCCTATATTTAAGCCCAGAAGTAGCGCTTCCACCTGGAAAGCTGTAATTAATAGGGCCAAAGACCCACTGAAGTCTCACCTCTCCGTAATCTTCGAATGTAAATGAGGGTTTAGCGCTGATATTACCGGACGTCCAGGAGACACTGCTGAATTAGGACCTCAATCTTGGTTTTTCAGGTTCACCTGATACGGGAAGCACAGGACTGGTGATAGCGAGCAGTTAGCAGGCTAATACACGTTTGCTACGGCAGCTTAACATTAAATTTACTGATGCTAGCAGTTAAAATTTATCTGCCTTGGCACAAAAAACTGTCTATTCCAATCCTGCAGCTGTGATGTTTCATTAGCGCTGTGTGAAATAAGATTTTAACCAACTTTGCTGTGACTAAGCAGTGTGGAGTTGCTAAAATTGCAAACAACCATAAAGACATGCTGGACTGACCCTAACATGTGCTAAAGTATCAGCTGCGCGACTGCAAATGGACTTTTAAGGCCGCTCTTGTCAGGAAGTAGGCATTACGATGAGTATATAGAGCACAACCTGGTAAGGTTTTAATTCTGCAATGGGAAAAAAAAAAAAAGTCTGAAATTGACCTTGTTTACTTTCTTAATGCATGCTACTGGTCTTATTCTCAATGATATTTCAGTGTGCATTAAAAAAAAAAGACTCTTTCTGGCTCTGAAGCGATAAAGTTTTTCTTATTTAATGCTTCAGTCTGTAAGTAAACTGACTTGCAAACATCTCACACTGAAAATTCACAAACCTTAACTTGTAGTTGTTTTGGTGAAAAAATAAAAATAAAATCAGGTATGTTTAGCTGTAATAAGATTTAGATGTGAATATTGAAGTTTTCTTGATCCTATTATTTATTCTAGTACAGAAATTACAGAAATAGTGAACACACACACACACACACATGTATGTACAGTATTAGAATTCAGAATATTTTAAAAATAAATTCATAAAAATAGAAATTTTTATATAGAATATACCATAAATCACCATCAAAATAATCAAAAATACAGAAGAAAATATTGTGAAATATTACTGCAATTTAAATGAACAAAATTACCAAATGAACAAAAACAAACAAACAAAAATAGTGTGAAGTATTGCTGCAATTTAAAATAAAACCATCAAAAATATCAAAGAAGAAAAAAACATATCGTAAAATATTACTGCAGTTTAAAATTGAAAAATCATCAAAATACCGTGAAAACAGTCATATTGTGAAATATTACTGCAATTTAAAGTAAAACCAGCAAAATTATAAAAAGTACATTAAAAACAAACAAATAAAGTAAAATATTATTGCAATTAAAAAAAATTAAAAATGATCATAAAAATGATTAAAAAAAACAGTAATATCGTGAAATATTATTAAATTATTAAATACACTTTTTTATGTGAATATATTGTAAGATATAATTTATTGCTGTCATCAAAGCTGAATTTTCAGCATCATTACTCCAGTCTTCAGTGTCATATGATCCTCACTCTAAGATGCTGATTTGCTGCTCAATAAACATGTCTGATTATTATCAATAATGAAAACAGTTGCTGTGCTTCAAAATTTTACAGAAATTGTAATACAGTTTTTGTGAGTGTTTTGATGAATAGAAAGTTCAAAAGAATTGCATTTATTTTTAATGTATGTTTTTTTTTTTATATTTACAATTTAGTGTACATACTTATGATGCATTTAATATGTATGGTTTTGCGTGTTATTGCTCAATGTCTTGTCATGAGACGGTAAAATGCTCTGTTCCTGACTGCAGTGTAACATCAGTGATTTCCGTGGCTCCTCCTCCTTCAATATCACATCATCTTTATCCATAACAGTGCTGCTTTACAGTCTCTGAAAACAACATTTGCTGATCCTAAGATGTGCATGCATTTGTGAGTGCTGGATGATGCTGTTGTATAAAACATTCATTAAATAGCAAAGGTCAGACGCTGCCTGTCTTAGCATGATTAATATACACAATGATGGCTGTCATTTTTCCAAAAATAGGGCATGTAATGTGCAGTAATGACACACAAAACATTTTTCTAGTAGCATTTTTTAAGTATTGCACTTTGCGCCCATTAAAGGGAAGCATGCAGAGCACAGCCGGCATGAGAAAACGTGTCAAAAGACAAAATATCTGATAAACAGAAGTGCATTTATTGTGGCAGTTGTTAAATAATAATGTTGATTATAGGTTGGCTCAGCACAGATGTGGTAATTGTCTGTCATAGACGTGCGCTGCAGATGACAGCCACAAAATAACAGCCAGAACAGCAAATGACATGCAATAAACATCGGCTCACGGGAATGTTGAAGATCAGATTTTAGTGAGACGATTTCAGGACGACAATTGATTTCCCAGCCTTCACTGTAAAAAGTGCTAAGTTGACTTAACTTAAAAAAAATTGAGGAAACCCGTTGCCTTAAAAATTTTAAGTAAATGATAATTAAAAAAAATAAGTTAAGTGAATTGTCAAGTTCACTTCACTTTTAAAAAAAAATATTATTTACTTAAAAATTTTAAGGCAACGGGTTTCCTCAATTTTTGTAAGTTAAGTCAACTTAGCACTTTTTACAGTGTGGTCACATATTTTGTTCAGAAAACAAACAGCAAATAAAACAGCAGGACAAATTAGTGTGGCAGTGTAAAGGATATTATAACGCAGTACAATCAGATTCAGTGTGCACATATCAATTCACTATTTATTTGAAAAACAAATGACATAATTATGATAATATGAACAAAAAGGAGTCAAATAAATAAATAAACAAATAAATAATCAACACAATTAAACATACATACCCCCTCCCCACAATAAAAGAAACTGTAATAGCTACAATTATTGGGTTATAGCTTATATAATATAATATGCAATCATAATTAATATATATTATATAATAAAATTGTATTTTTCAAGTGCATGTATAGGTTGGTGTTGTGTTGTATATCTGTGTTTCACTTTCAAAAAAAACAAAAAAAAACAATATTATCACATTAAAATACCGATTAAGAAAACAATTTTAACAGTGTAATGTATGTGTAAAATTACACACATTGCTTCATATAGAATATTAAAATACTGACTGCAATATTGGTAGCATTACAGTCCTATCTACATGGACACATACTTATCATATGTAATAACCCTGAACCTACACCTAAACCTAACCCTAACACATGCAGTTACTCTATCAGTAGTTTATTGGGTAATTTAAAATAAAATGCAACTGCAGTTTTATGATTATACTTACCTGTTATGAAATGTGCTCACTGTTGTAAGTGAGTTGGTTTATTTTGATGCACATGTGATGAGGGATTTCTCTCTGTAGTCATTCGCCAGTGTTACTACTGAAATGCTGCTTGCCCAATCAGATTAGGTGTTTTAAAAACAGCTCTTGGAATACTTTATTCTGATTGGTCAAGTGCAATATTCTGCAAGTCTAGTATATATTTGTCGATTGCCTATATTTTGGTTGTGGTTCAGTCATCCACAGACAGAACAGAGGATACGCAGCTCAGAAATCAAGCATTTTATATAGACCTAGAATATTCATAGTTATCACACATTTTGATCAGGATCTGTTGCAGTTACTGTCTTTATAGCTCATGTAACCTATTAAGGTTAAGTAAGTGATAACAAAAAATGTTATATATTGCATAACATTTTCTTTTCATTACAATTTAGTGTATTTTACAACCCAACTTTTTATTACTGTAATGTGAAATGTCATTCATATTCATATATATATATATATATATATATATAAATAACCTAATTAGGCTTGGGGTCAATACTCTTTTTGATGTTTTCGAGTCTCTTATGTTTAACAAAACAGCATTTATTTGATAAAAAATGTAATAAAAAGAGTAATATTGTAAAATATTATTAAAATTTAAGAACTGTTTTCTATTTGAATATATGTAATATATTTCTTATTATTGTCAACACTTGTGCTGCTTTTGTGATTTTTTTTAATGAATAGAAAGTTCAAAAAGCATTTATTTAAATATTTTTTATTCATAACAACATAAAATGTAAAAACAACATAAATGTCACTTTTATGACATTGTAAAATAAAAGTTAGAAATCATGTTTATAATTTCTATTTTACAAAAAATACAAAATTGTCTGTTCTGCTTCGAAACCAAATCAAACGAACCAAACCAACCCAAAACAAAACAAAACAAAACAAAACAAAACAAAACAAAACAAAACAAAACAAAACAAAACAGAACAGAACAGAACAGAACAGAACAGAACAAAACAAAACAAAACAAAACAAAACAAAACAAAACAAAACAAAACAAAACAAACCCCAAACCAAACAAAACCCAAAACAAACAAAACCCAAAACAAAACAAAACAAAACAAACCCCAAACCAAACAAAACCCAAAACAAACAAAACCCAAAACAAAAACAAACCAAAACAAAAACCAAACCAAACAAAAAAAAACCCCAAAACAAAAACAAACCAAAACATACCAAAACAAAAAACCAAACAAAACAAAACCAACCAAACCAAAAACCAAACGAAAACAAAAACCAAACCAAACCAAAAAAACCCCAAAACAAAACAAAACAAACTAAAACAAAACAAAACAAAATATCTAACA
Organism: Onychostoma macrolepis; assembly: GCF_012432095.1. NCBI lineage: Eukaryota > Metazoa > Chordata > Actinopteri > Cypriniformes > Cyprinidae > Onychostoma > Onychostoma macrolepis. Next base: position 30,319,137 of record NC_081176.1, on the reverse strand, counting down.
AAATCTATCTATCTATCTATCTATCTATCTATCTATCTATCTATCTATCTATCTATCTATCTATCTATCTATCTATCTATCTATCTATCTATCTATCTATCCATCTATCCATCTATCTTTTTTTCACGAGTTGGAGTGAAATGTGAACTGCTCCTGTTTTTCGCTCATCTATCTCTCGCTGTCTGTGAGTGCAATAATAGACTTATAATATAGCTGTAGTAAAGTAGCCATCAATATCGAGTCCACTCAGAGCGCGCTCTTGTTTCTCTTCATGGGTAATTTGGTGTCTATCTGTCTGGCCTCTCTCAGAGCCATTTTCCCTGCTGCAAGCACACTTCAGCCAGCGCCGCCCTCCCCAAACACATATATAATTGCACATCTTTCACCAATTAATGTCAAGCCTCTATCAGCATGTGATTGAAATGAAAGGCCGCTGGGAGCGGGATCGATTCGAGCGGCTCGGTGTGCCTTTAAATGGACTGCACCAATCACACGCCAGTCCATTTCCAAATCAAGCCATTGGCCGCTCCGGCTGAGAGGAAGTGTCACTCTCTCTGACTGCGAATACTAGCTTACTACTGACTAAATATACTATCTATATGTGAAAAGATGCATTAGGTAATGATAAACATTCAAAATATGCTACTGGTCACGTCTCATGTAAGTAGCATCCAGTTATTTTCTTAAAAACAAAGAACTACAAGACTCACCATATTTTTTTCCAGTTGATCAATCACAGTTAGACAATTGCTTTGTATTACCAGGTTTCTGAAATATTTTGTTTAAATATGCAAATGAGGCATTATCTCATTAAATATGCACCAGTTTGCATACATTTCCAGAACAGAAATCTGAAGACTGAATAAAAACAGGTTCAAAATGTGTTTTATTTGTTGACATACTAAAGGTTTTTACAAAGAAGATTTTGGATTTCTCTTTTTATCACAGAAAATACAGTCAATTTTGACCATATTTTTAGAAATAAAATGTTCCCAGGAAAAGTTCATGTGAACAAAACCCTCTGTGAAAACCTTCTGAATACAGATAGGAATAAAACTGTAAAGTTTAATGGATGTAAGTGCTGCTAAAATAAAGAAAACAAACTCATTTTGAGAAAACAGCCTTTCAAAATATATGTTCTAATCCAAATCTACAGACAATAAACACTTAAATGTGTATTTTAGATTTTTTTTTTTTCCTGAAATAAGGAAGCAAAATCTTAAAATTAACCATGAAAGGCAATTTCTTTCTTATCTTGTCGTGCTTTAACTATTATAAGTCTTTAATTATAATTAAATATTTAATTAATTATTTCTGACGAGATGAGAAGTTACACATTATATATGTGATATATTACTTACCCTTCATTCACACTGGAAATGTAAGGAGAGCCCATAGTATAGTAGGATAAAGTATAATTTCTGCATTTATTACATTTATTAATCATCTTAGGTTTTTTCCCCCTCCATAAATCTTGTGACAGCACATTTTTTTTGATGTTTTGTGATATTCTGTCAAACACCGTAAGCAATACAGACACAAACGCAGGACTGCCAGGGTTGTATTTTGTTGTCTGATTGCTCTTGCCAGCTTCAGGCTAATTAATGAAGCTGAGTAATTAGCCAAGATGTATATTAGTATGGAGGCAGTGCCCCCTACAGTATAGACTAGAAGAAGAAAGCTGCCGTTTGCTTAGTGTTAGTTCTAGTAAGCATAATGAATCTGATACATATAGATATAGAGAGTAGTATAGAGAGAATATATACGGAGAAATATATAGATAATAGTTTCATATTTTATTATCATGATTTATTTATAATATCCAAGCTGTCTGTTTAAAGATGAAAGCAATAATGCATTTAATTTATTGCATTTTATTTTATTTTTTTCTCACGTACTTGATGATTAATGTCTGGAGCCAGAATATTACTATGTTTTTTTTTTTTCGTTTTTTTTCTTTCTTTTATATATATATATATATATATATATATTTTTTTTAATTGAATATATAATGGTAAAAAAAAACATTTCAAAACATGAGGTGCATTTTTAAAATAATATTATAAAACAATTATTATTTACATTTATCTTACTTTTTAATAACAGTATAAATTATATATTAGTAGAGATGTGTTACTTTATCCATCTTAAATATGCTCAATATGTCAATTTATGTCAATAAGTCTAAATCATATTGTAACGTATTGTACAGTACTATCAAACTGTATATAATAAACGTTAAATGTTTTACCATTTATCTTCTGCTCTTTAAATAGCATTTGTCTAAAAATACAATTTGCTAATTTGCATGTTCTTATTTAGACGACATTTAATGATAAACTAATTATCCAAAACGTTTTGATCAAACTCATTTATATTTGTAAATAGCTTAGATTTCACTCATAATCACATCACATCAGTGATTGTGCTCCTGGCAGCACTGCCTTGCTCATCTGCTGCAGATAAGATTAGCTTTTACTCCAATAGATGGCAACAAAACACTAGCCTGCAGTCAAACTCAACCTATAGCTCTGCAGAGCACGAGGCGCATCAGGAAACTATGATATATGTCTTACCTACAGTAATTACATCAAACATAATTCCCTCAGCGTAAGCGCTTCATTAGAAGAACCCAGCTGAAATTGATCTTTTGATAATCCTTAATGGAGATAAACCTGAAGTAACAGCAATTAAAGAAGAAGGGAAAGCAGTCAGTGCTTAAAAATTCAGCTGGAATCCTATCGGACTGTAATTTATTGAAAATGTTAAAGATTACAGTCTTATCTTGATGTTTGCTTTTATTAATAAATAATAATGCATTTTATTTATAATGCGCTTTCTCATACCCAAAGTGCTACAAATAGTAAAAACACAAACATAATACAATTCGACACCCTATTATTTTGAACTATTATTATAGAATAATACAATTTTCAAAAAACAATTAAATGCAATATTGTATTTTTTAATGAAGAAACGCATGGGTCCTGAATGCTAAAAACGGCCCCCATTTATCTTCACAAATGTTTTCTTTTCTCCCCGCAGCTCTACAACTACTTTTGTCTTTAATTTGTCTCTTTTCTCTCTTTTGCAGAAGTGTCTAATGTAATTGAACTCTAATGCATTAGGGATGGTGATTGAAATGCCAAGGACACGTATAATTTCCCTCTTTGTGCCCTCGGCCCCTGCGAGTGCTCTCTCTTGCTCTCGCACCCGGGGCCCCTCTACCTTACGGCACCGCTGACAATCAGCCCTCGTCAGTGTAATTAAATGATGGTTTATAAAGTGTGAGAAGCCACTATGACCAAAAGCAAATAGGTGCTTATCGGCGAGCTGCTGAACAACCCTAATTTTCTCCAGTGGCAATTTCCATCTGTTATCTGGGCTCGGAATCGGCCCCTTTTAGCCCTGCACTCTGTTTCTCGATAGCGAACGCTCGCTCCCCGCTGCTGTGTGTGTTTTTTTCTGAAATATACACACATTTTGCCTTTGACAGAATGACATTTTAACAGCAACGTACACTTGTCTTCACTTCCCTCGGCGGAGTGACATTTCAAAGACGAGGAAAATGAAATATTTTGAGGATGGGCAATTATCTGTGTTATTTTTGTATTTTTTTTTATGTGTTTTGTTTGTTTGTTGACATGCAAGAATCGCATGGCATGAATTATTTTAGTTTTTGACATCATCTGCTGTAAAGGTAATGGGCGTAGAATGATAGCAGATTTTGATAAAATAACAAATTTAATTTAAAATGATAGTACCAAAATTGTATTTTACTAGCTGATATGTTAATATAGTAGGCTATATATTTAGGTACAATTTGGTGTATTGTTTATAATAATATAAACATACCAAATAAATAGTATACCAAAACGCATTCATAATTATAATATCAAAATTGCAATGCATTTGTTAAATGTTGATGCAGTAATATATAACATGTTTACATATTTGGATTAATTTTATACTTAATGGGCGTAGAATGATAGTCGATTTTGGTAAAACAGTGTACCAAAATTGATCTATATATTATAATAACAAAATTGTGATTTATTTGTTAAATGTTGATACATAAATATGTAAAATGTTTAAATATGTGGTCTCATTTGCATATGATAACACATGCAGAAGTTGCATGACATGAATTATTTTTGGTAACGTTGGTTATACTGTTTATAACATCATAACAATGCCAACATTGTGACTTATTTGTTAAATGTTGATATGCTAATATGCTAAATGTTTACATATTTGGTTTAATTTTGCACCTAATAATGCATGAAAAAATAGCATGATATGAATTTTCAAATTATAATACCAAAATCGTAATTTATTCATTTCTTAATTTTTTTAATGTTGATACATTAATATATAAAAAATAAATATTTGTTTAATTTTGCACTTAATAATGCATGCAAGAATCACGTCATGAACTATTTTATGTTTGACATAATCTGTTAAAGCTGGTAAATTTAGGTAAAATATGATAAATTGTTTATAACAATATACCAAAATATTTGTACAATTACAATACCACAATTGTAATTTATGTGTGATATTTCCAATATCTGATTTAATTTTGCACCTCCCCGTCATCTAAAATATAATTTTCATCAACTAAAGCTAGATATTTTATGCATTTTCTTCTGCAGAATTTTTCTTACTGCAATAACATCTGTAACTCGGGTACGGTAAGCTTATAATAGACTTGCCGTGCTGCTAAAAACAGTAATATTTTAAGAATATTAGAGCTCAAGGTCTGGGTTTCATTACAGCTGCTTTTGAAATGGCTAACTTTTCTTCTGTAATCTTCAAATGTGTTATGGAATAATAGAAGACATCATTCAACCTCTCAAGTTTTTGCACTTTGAAAAGAATCAGCCGGCTCGTAGTATTGGAAGACAAAAGCCTAACCGCATTATCTCTGTGAAAGAGGCCGGTTGCTGCAATGATTTGATTGAATTAAAGGAAAAAAGTACCGGCAGCATGCTTCTTAAGGACATATTGATGGAAGGCTATCATTTTTACCAATTAATGTGTGTCTTAAAGAAAAAGAATTGATTATAGATAGACCCACACCCTCCCAAAAGTATATCCATGCACCTCTATCAAGATCCACTCTCTGATTATTAAAGAAACATGTGAAATCTCAAATCAAGATTGAGTGAGACACTTCAGCCCCAAATCCTCTTAACCAGATTATTAGCTCTTTATGATCACACACAATGCTGAGTGTGTCAGAGAAAAGCAACCTGAAATTATCAGCCCCGATGAAAATGAGTCCAGCCCATGTCTGATGATTTGAGAGCATATTCATTTATTGCCACAATGCTGATATCAGCATATGTGCCGCTTCATTTTCACCAAATACTCAATCTGGATATTAAAATCAATAGTAAATCAATCCTAAAATATCAATGAAAAATAATTAAAAACTGAATCATTTTCTACTAAAATGAATTATTTTTAATTTGAGGAAAAATAAGTATAAAATTATATATTTATATTAATTATTAGCATTTATAAGGATGTTGTTAATTTTTAAAATAGCATTAAATAAGAATAAAATTATTCAAATAATTATTTACAGTCTTAATAATAATTTTTACAGATAACTGTACCATAATAGAGTGTCTCCATCCGGTGTGTGTATGTTAAGATGTGATATAGAAGCTGAATTCTTACCCTATAGGTGAAGGGCATCAACGTCGCGCGAGGTGTTCAACACACTGAGTGTATGAAAACCATGACCTCACAGAGGCCACGGCACATACACACACATGCACACACACACATACACACGTGCATGAGATCTCTTTTCAAAGCCTTATCACAGACTGCATTCACTAAACACACACATTCAAAGCTATGATAACTTTTGTGTGTTTCTATTTACTGTTGTTTAATGAGCATTCAATACTTCAATTATATATTATTATGTCATATTATATTATATTATATTATGCATTTAAAATGTGAAACAAACCAAAAAAAACTATTTAAAAAATGAATATTAAAACTTAATACTTATTGTATATTTCTGATACAGATTATCTTTATATCATGTTGCATTTTCAAATATAAAATATATGACTTCATCCCTTATAATGTTTCAGAATTTGAAATTACTTAAAGAATTTTGGTAGATTTATTAACAATGTTCTATTATTTTTACCATAAACTATATAATCATACTAGATTGACAAGCATGAATATTGCGCTTCAAATATATTATATTTTGTATATTTTTATATTAATAAACACACTGTTTGCTTCAAAATTATTGATATGAATGATATATACTGTTACGACAATGGATGTAGAACAATGGTAGATTTTGTTAAAATAAATCAAGTATTTCTAAATGTTGATACATGTTTAAATTAATATATAAAAACTTTGTATATTTGATTTGCTCCTTCTTTTCAGTTTTCATCAACTAAAGTGAGTTGCCATTTTAGTAAAACTGACTTGAAATAATATGACAGAACAAAACATTGTCTAAATTTAAAATACATTTTTGTTAAAAGACAAAAACTATGACTAAACCAAAAACTGTGTAGAAACAAACACATTTGACCATATTTAAATTATTTTGGCCAAATATAGTGTGGGAAGTGTTTCTCAATCATAACTTGATTAATTCACATGTTAGCCATTAAGTCATATTTTAGTGTTTTTAGCATTAATATAGATGTAGAATGATTGTTTTCTTGCAATAGATTTTGGTAAAAAAAAATTGGTTGATTGTTGGTAAAATTTGGTAGATTGATAAATTAAACCAATTATCTGTAAATTTTTACATAGAATTTAATGCAGTAATCCAGCTGCAAAAAAAGTTAATAAATGGTCCTTCAAATCAGCTCTATATTATACCTCATGCCGTGTGTGTGTGTGTGTGATCCATTCATTTTCATAAACCGGTTGGAGATAAGGTTAGCACCTTCCTCCACATTTACACACCCACCCCTGTTTGGCTGGATCTGAGAGGGGTAATTTCCTCCCTCAGCCTTGCCCCCATTATTGGGACATCATGGGGGCTGAGCCTCTGCTTTCCCCGCTGGAGCAGAAAGGGGCTCGATCGACCGTTTGTTTTTGGCAAAGGAGGTTAGTCCAACACTTGACTGCTGTCCCAGAGGTACTTTCAACCTAACGAGAGAGTATCCGTTTCCCCAGATCAGTGGCTGTCTTAACTCGACATCCTCCGCCATCTGCTCGGGGTTTAACGCTCAACTAGCGTCAAATCCCGATGTTTGCACAGAGCCTGATCCCAGGACCTCAGAGGAACGCGATCCTATAGTCCTCTCCTCTCAGATCCAATCCGCTGATTAATCACTTAATCTGTGTTGCAAACACAGGAACTCCCAGAAAAACACAACACATGGCTGAAGCCTTCAATGGCATGATAGTATCGTGACAATACATCATCTCCGGGTTCATTGTTCACTTCATCGCAATCTCTTTCTTTGGTGGCTTGCTAATTACATCAAGTTTCGCTGAAAAAAAAAAAAAAAAATCCTGCAGGCATAAAATTTCAAGCTTTTTCCTCTCATTAACCACAAGCCGCTTCCAGTAATCTGTATTTCATGGAGAAAGGAGGCTTGAAAACAAACTGACTCTCAGATTTCAGGCCGTGGAGTCAAATTCCTCCGCACATTTTCGCCTGCTACGTGCTATTAGCTTTGCTAGCATCAGACGGACCGAGGCTTTTAAGCTCTCACCTCGCCGTTTGAGACTTAGCTACGTTAAAAGACGTACTTCAAAGAAATTAAAAAGTCAAAAAGTGAGCGTGGGGAAGGCGTCGGGAAGCACAAGCGCACATGTTTAGCAACGCTAAGTGCTTCCCAATCTCACATCACTTGCTGCTCATGTACTGTATTATCTTGGACAATTGTTTCTCCAGCGTGACTGATCCCGCCCTGGGAATAAATCATCGGAGTCACAGATCCGGCACGGTGAAGGTTACTCACCTCCTCCTGATCGCCTCTACCTTTCTGGCATTTGCAGAAGGTGTTGCGTCGAGGTGTGTGTACCTCCAAAAGGACCAGAAAAAGTAAAGCGGCTACATGGCGAGCGAGAGGCTAATAGGGTTAATTGTTATGTAAAAAGTGCCACGGTCAACTGCGGGCCGGGGCGGCCCCCCTACTCCCTTCCTGTCCCAGAGGGGAATTCAAGCCCAGATGGCATTTTCCTGGAGGCTGTGACCCACAAGAGGCTGGCGCCCACAAAGAACAAGGTGCATCGCCTCCGTCTAATTAATTTACTATTATAGCACCTGTTTCCGAATAGATAGGCCGGGGAAGAGAAGCGCTCCCCAGACGCAGCGGTGGGGCTTGTGGTAAATGGGGTTTGAGCTGATTATATTAAGCTGATGCTTTGATCATCTCAAGGCGTTAAAATGGAAATATGTTTTGGCTGGCTGTGGGCCGCCGCGAGAGGGGAGCGGTGCAGGGACGCGACTGATTAGTTTTGACTGTGGAATCGCACAAGGCCTCTCGCTCTAAATAAGAATATCCCATTTTTAAGCCTCGCTGCGGCAGCGATGCTACTTTTTCCAATCACTTTCCGAGCTCGGATCGGCTTGTTGCAGCGTTTTGGTCATCAGGAGGACCGTGTGAAATCTGCACACACAGAACTCCACAGATTTGTGCTGGTTTAACAGCGTTTGACATATTTTCTGCTTGTTACGTGTTTGTTTACAGATTTTTTCTTTTCTGCTAAATTGATTATGCTTTTAGCTACCAATAAGAGTCAACTCTCCATTTAACCTCCAAATTACTGACATAAATGTTTGATTTCAACGACGATAATGAAAACAATACGAAAATTATGCGCGTCATGGTGAAAATTCAACTATTTTAATTGAACACTTTTGCGTGTTTGTTTAATAAATTGTTTTAGTAAACTTTATGTATTTTAATAAATTGATTATGCTTTTAGCTACCAATAAAAGTCAACTCTCCATTTAACCTCCAAATTACTGACATAAATGTTTGATTTCAACGACGATAATGAAAACAATACGAAAATTATGCGCGTCATGGTGAAAATTCAACTATTTTAATTGAACACTTTTTGCGTGTTTGTTTAATAAATTGTTTTAGTAAACTTTATGTATTTTAATAAATTGATTATGCTTTTAGCTACCAATAAGAGTCAACTTTCCATTTAAGCTCTAAATTACTGACAGAAATGTTTGATTTCAACAACGATAATGAAAACAATATGAAAATGATGTGCATCATGGTGAAAATTCAGCAATTTTAATTTAACACATTTTGCGTGTTTGCTCAATGATTTGTTTTAGTAAACTTTTTGTATTTTTTAAATAAATTGATTATGCTTTGAGCTACAAGTTAGTGTCTAGTCTAAATTGAACAACAAAATACAGTATTACTGTAATATATTAATTTCATTAACAATAACAAAAATGAGATGAAAATTAAGCACAATCAATCAAATCCTATTTCAAATATTATCTTCCCACTTGTGCCAATGTTGTTTTATTTATTTTATTATTTTTATTTTTTATTTTTACATAACTTGATAATGCGTTTAGCTACCAATATGTTTCTACTCTCCGTTTAATAGCAAATTTACTGATGGATGTGTTTGATTTTGTCAATTGTTTTGCATCATGTAATTTCAGGAGCTTGAAATTTTATAATTGTACAGCTTTTATTAAATGTTTTATTAAAAAGTAATTATGTTGACTATTTATTTTATTAATTTTATACCTTCTTGCCAACTAAGTTAGATGTCTTTTCAGTCAGTTGAGTAAACTTAAAGGGTATTTTTGTCAAAAGACAAACCCTATGATATGTTTTGCCTTTTCATATTAATAAACACATTACTTGCATCAAAATAATTGATATGTCACAGAAGGATATCATATGCTATTAAGACAATGGGTGAAGAACAAAAGTAGATTTTGGTAACATTTGGTAAATTGTTGAAAAACCTTGTATTTGTTAAATGTTGATACATTTTTAAATTATTGTGTAAAACTTGTGTATATTTGTTACATTTAAATTGTTATTTTCATCAACTAAAATTGGCAATTTTAGTAAAACCGACTCCAATTAATATGACATGATGAAGCATTATCTAAATTTAAGGGGTATTTTTATATAAGGACCAAAAACTGACTAAAACAAAAACTGTAAAAATGAACTCTGTTTAACACATTTTAACATGTTTGAGTCCATTCTGCAGATTTACCTCAGTAGAGCACAGAAAATGTTTCAGGCGACTTTATTAAGCCATTATGCCAAGTCATCCATTCATTTAATCAGTGCTCACAAATACATATAGAATACGACTTTAGTGTGATATTCACTTTAGCGTTAATATGTTTTCACATCGATTGTCATTTTATCTATTCACACTGATGTGATGGCCTATAATGGCCCTCCTCAGGTTACGTGCTAATCCAACTCAAATATTGGTCAAATAAGCACGAGGCTTTAAATGTAGTTTGGCGAGGCGGTCGGGAAAGAGGGGGGCTTCGTTGGGTCCGTGGCAGGTGGGGGTTGGTGAAATGAAGCATCAATGATGGAATAATAGCTGATGAAATGGAAGCCCTGCTCCAAAACACTGGCACTCAGTAAATGGATTTAGGGAATATGCTAATCTCGCCTTCACTCGCACTTTATTCATTTCCGCCCCAGTGCCCCTCAAGGATTAACATAATTTATCACCTGAGAAACACCACAAAACAATTTTGCTTGTGTAGTAAAAAAAAAATGTACACCAACATCGGCACGGTGAGAAGATACTATTGGAGTAAGTTTGGAAATCCCTCTTCCTCAAGGAGCGATATGATATATGATTCAGGGCTGCTGAAGTCATGATAGCGCTAATCTAATTTGACAGTTATGAATAACGTTAGCAATTAATTGATGTAGGTCAAGGCCGTGGAGCACGGCATGTTATTTATCATCGATGTTTGCCTCAGGCTTTGCAGAAGCAGACAGGTTGTTCATATTAGCTGCTTATGGCTGTGAAACAGACCGGTGTAATTCAGACAGTGCAAATGTTTGTGCACCCGTCCTGAAAAGAGCTTCATACATATCACTGATTAAATGAGTTCATCCTGACTGCCAACAGGTTCACTCCATATTACAGGAGATTTCCTACTTTTTCCCAAATTTTTAATGTATAAAGACATTAAAAATACAAAAAAATACAAAATTACATTTAAATACAAAAATAAATATTTTGTTGGGTATAATTGTGCATGATTCAATGGTGGGTATTCTGGTATTCTGCTAAAAATTAAGATTTTTCTCAGAAAACAGTGATATTTCTGTCTGAAATTTGGAAAATTTGGAAAATTTCCTTGGAGAAGGTTGCTGAATAACAAAAAGTCTTGTTTGCACATATCAAGCTTAAAATGTCACACCCGTAACCATCATAAACACTGAGGGACCACCATAGGGGACATGTCCACCCAATATTCAGATTAATGGTCAACAAATATGGATTTTTCAATGGCTGATTCTTAAACTCTTATCCTCATTCCTACATTTGGTTGCTGTCTTGCAAAGTATTAATAGTTTTTTTAGTAGATTTAAAACAATACATTGTGTCATACTGTCACAGTAAATTAGGAATTTTGGTGTGCCTTGTAATAAATTACTCATAATTGGGATTACAAAAATTAAAATTATATATATATATATATATATATATATATATATATATATATATATATATCCTATTATTATAAATATTTCTTTTTCGAATCATGTTTTGGAGGGTGGAATGTTAAAGGTTTGAAGATCTGTAAAAGATCAATAAAAATAATTTATGGTTGCATTTTATTTTACAGTACACACAATTTACAGTGGACTTGTACAAAGAAGCGCTAAGTAATATAGAGTAACTACTTGTTAGGTTAGGTTTAGGGTTTGGTACAGTACATAAAATACCAAAATTAAAAGTGCTACAAACATTACCAAAATTGAGCCAATAATAATATTTTCTAAATAAAACAATTTTCTTTGCATAAAGTAATTTATATAAAACTGCATATCGAAAGGTCTAGGTTTTAATTTCAGTAAAAGAAAAAAAAGTAGTAGAATTAAATATATTATCTTATTTCATATAACCAATTAAAATGTGACTGGGATGAATGTAAACTGGCTAAAATTCAGATAAAAAAAAAAGTACAAAAAAAAAAAAAAAGTATTTTGGGTGCAATTCTATTTTAATTAAAATTGAGTTAATTTACTTAAGTATCAATTAATTTACTTAAAACTTAATTCACTGATTACTTAATTTCTAAATTACTAATTTCTTAATTTTTGCATTACACAATAAATCAGTGATAAATAAATGTTTTTATAAATACATTTTTGACCAAGTTCAGTAACTTGCTCATTATGAGTCATGGTGACACACATAACACACAAATAGCAGCATTTACTTAAATCCCCCTTTTTTAATTTGGAGTATTATGTGTATCTTTTTTTTTTTTTCTTAGAAAATATTATGATTATGCTGTAAAAATTATGCTTTTATAATGAAATAGGAGCCAGCTGTGATGAACAGACTATGGGCTCCAGGTTTAGCTGCCTCACTTTTTTTTTTTTTACAGAGTTTACCATTTATTTATTACAGTAAACGCCCGGTCTATATTAACATTGAAACGTCTGACCTGGTTTGATTTGCTTCGAGCCTGTCGATTTCATTGACTGGAGCAGGCATCACACGTCTTTAACAGCGAGTTCCGTATGTTGTGATTGCTCACATACATCTCGAAACGCCATGTTTTTCTTGGCACGGTTCTCTAATTTGGCGTCAAAAGGAGGGCGAGAGAATTAGACTTGCTCCTCTGCACACCCTATCTTACAAGCCACGGGAGCTGAGTACCTCAACATTCGCTTTTCCAATTTCTCCGTCTTTTGCGTTTGGAAATCAGCTCCGGCGGTGATTACAGTCTAAAGGTTTCCTCACTTACCTTGCTGTGAACAATGAGTTTGCGGTGAATAGGTGGTATTCACATGGTTAGGCTTTAATGGTCTTCCAGGTTGATATGTCGGGGTGGGGGGTGAGCAGGAATATCTCTGACGCGTCCAAACGCATAGAAATGAACGCGTCGGTGCTGGAGGCTCGATAATGACAGGTTTCGTAGCTTTAATCTGCCACAGCAGATGGTTACTGTAACCTGAATTGGTGAGACAGTGCTTATGAATAATGAAAATATGGAGTTCCTGCTCTAAATAAAGTATTTAGCGCAGGATCTGAAGCATGAGAGGAGAAAATGAGCGGGGGAAAAAGAATGAAGGCTAAATGAGCGTGAACCACATGGCTATTGTCAAGCCGCAAATGTTATTAAATATTACACTTCAATAACGTGACGCATTAACACTTCAGGAGTCATATTAGCTACGCTTATATCGCAACTTCCTTCAGATAGTTTACTCTTGAGTTTGTGAGAGCTGCTTTGTGGGCGTTTTTAATTGGATATATTGTTGATAAGCGTCATTTCGGCTGTGTAAGACTGCGGTTTGGTTGCGGTCCAGCACGTCTGTCGTCTATGATATGTCTGCGCTTATCTTATTTACTGTGATTAGACGTCTCAGCGTCGTCTGTCGAACTCTTGAAAGTGGCTAATGCTCATTAATGGCCTTACCCAAAGTCCGATTTCTCCTCTTCTCGCGTTTTTGTCCAAAGAAGATTAGAACCAAAAATCTTGACTGCTGTTCACGAGGTTATTAATGTGCTTTGGGTAATTGAACAAGTCCAGAGATGTTTTATGTGGGATGTGTTTTACCACAATATCATCAGCTTGGCAGTGTTTACATTCAGTAATAACAAGTTCTATCATTCAGGGACCAGCAAATTCACGAGCAATTCGGATTTCCCGTAATCTGCTCCCCCTGGTACGTATTTGTATAGAAAACACAAGATTTCGCCTCTCTGTAATTGCCTTTTTTTAATTCCGTGCGGCCCATCAAGCCAAGATTGGAAATATCCTGATTTTTTGGGGGGGACATCTTGGGACTGTGACAGCAAAGATTTGTGGAAGCTTGAGATTGTCTGCAAGAACTTGCCTGAAAGAACTGGTGCTGGCTGGCCTGCAGAGCCATGATAAAACTTAAAAAATGAAACATCTCAGTTTCAACCAGCTTGTGTTAATAGATGGTGTACCAGAGACAGTGCTCAGATGCTAAGCTAATCTTCTGCTGGTTATCCGTAGGCGCCGTTGGGACAGTGCCATGGTGGACTAGTTGACTTTAAAGGCAAACTTTGACTTTTCTTTTAATTTCTCTGTTCTCGCAAACTCTGACAGCTCAAGATGCTGGAAAGCATAGCTTTCATTTGCCATGTAATTTTCCACTGCTAGCAGTCTAGTATGGTGCACAATGTGATGTCGTTTTCCTCAGTGGAGAGCTAGAGGACAATCGCTAGACCACAGATTTTTGAAGAAGCTCAGTTTTTTTTTTTTTTTGTGGCCTATATTTCATCAACTAGTCAACATAGATTGTCAAATTATTACTCTTGACTTTATTTTGCTATGTTAAATGGGTCAATGAGGTTACGTTTCATATACACTGAAAAAAAAAATTACATAGGACTTACTTTGAAACAGTTTTCAATCAGGAATTGCTAGTATATATATTGTGAATAATTACAAGGAAATTACAAAGAAGGTAACAGTAACACATTGTGAAATATTGAAGAAGAAAGCCTGAAATAATATTTTCTTGTAAAACAAACTCCAATAATCAGTTTTATTTACAACTTTGAAAAATATTTGTAAATAATTTTTAACCCCAATAACTTTTACAGTGTATATTAATTTATTAAGATACATTAAAAATACAATTCATACATACAATGACTTACCTCGTATAAGATGAGAATGTTTGTAATATCTGAAGTAAAATTAATTTATGCATGTTTTTTTGGAATAATCTTTTACTATTATTTCTTATAAAAATATTTTTACATTTAAACAAAAATGAATATTATCTTATAAACATAAAAAAACTTTTTGTCTGACAAATCAAAGTCATGTTGTGTGACTCGCCAAAAATTTAATGATATTTCTATATTAACAATTAAAGCTATTAATAATAAATAAACAAACAAACAAATAAATAAACTTTTTACCTTGAGAAATGCATTGAAACCTTTTTTAAAATAATGATTAATATTTGTACACTCACTTGTATTCAAAGTTTTTGAAAAATGTGTTATTACTTCATGATTACATCATATAACATGTCATTAATTTGAAACTTCTTGAAAATCTTGAAAATTGTATAAACATTTTTCAAAACCACACACACACACACACACACACACACACATATATATATATATACTAAATGTTTTATCGTGGGTGCTCTTATATGTCATTGACCATTAAAGTACTGGCGATACAGAACTTTTATAAGTGTCTGAGAATTTGATGGCATTGGCGCACTGCTCAAGAGATGGAGGCCTCAACTAAAGAATCATATTTTCGTCAAGTGGACGCAAAATGGTGCCATTTTCTTTTTTGATTTGCTCAATGGCACACTTTGTAGGCCGGGTTCCAATCCTCCCTTATTATGTCTCGGTCTATTTTACATCACACCTGTTAGTATCACACAGATGTGGATCTAACGGGATGCAAAAAACGAGAATGAAACAAAGCAATCTGAGACAGAATTGAAACAATTACAGACAATTTTGCTAGAAAAAAAGGCCATCTGGTGTATGCATTACCTCTATTGAGCGAAGTCCTTTTGTGGTTTGCCAGCTTCTTTTTAGAGGTTCTCATGAAATATGTATGTTTTCATAAAGTGTCAAACATTTTCCTTTTTCACTCTTCTTAAGGGTAAACTGGAAGTGGCCAATTCAGATGAAGTTAGCGATAGAAACTTATGCAAAAGAAGCAAATGAGCTATAATCACTTCATACTCTCACAAGTAATGATGTAAAGTCAAAAGTAATCTTGCTGTATGAAGAGATTTTAAGCTTTTCTGGACAGTTGATTGCACGTTTCATTGGTTCTTTATTCATTTTGCCTGCAGGAAAACAACACTGATTAGTATTATGCTCTCTGGTTAATCTAGAGCGATGACCACTTGAATAAATCATCGGAATTTTACGATTAAGCCAATATTGTCATTTTGAACCAAATCATTACTATTTGTCGAGTCTGTGAAGTTATAGATAGTATGCCATTTTCTTTCATGCTAAATCTTTTTGTGCAGTCTATTTGGCATGAGAATTTGGTGTGAAATTTTTTTTCTAAACTTGGATTTGCATCAAGGTCCTGTTGAAAAAGTGGTCTGGGTTCTTGTGGACTTCCATACAGTTCACATTTTGTCTTAGTACACCCTAACTTATGGAAGTGAACTACTTCTGATAATGTACAATATAATACAATCTCATGTCAATTTGTAAGCATTTAATATATGTGACCTAGTCGAATATATATGAAAGTAATGCGGCAGACACATTGCGAATGAAATGTTGTAGCATTATTTTCGGTTAAATATTCATAGTAGTTTGAGAATTCCATCTGGTACAGGCATGAATACACTGAGACAAGCAATATTACCTTCTCTTCCTTTGTGGTTTTGTCATAGTACAAACACTGTGATTGGATGGCCGGGAAAAAGTTACAGTGATGAGTGCTGTGTTTTACCCAAAGTTGAACATTCTTCAACTCCTGGTGTCAAGAAATATACGCTTAAAGCCTCGTCACGCTTTCTGGCATTTTAAAAAAACACGGCACTCTCATCGAAAACAAATTTGGGATAAAATAGCCTCAGGGAAAAAACGCTTTGGTGGACAAATGGCCTTACTTGTTTCTCAAAGCTGTTTGTCTTCAAGTAAATTGGATCTTGCATTTTTCGCAGGTTACAATGCATTCAGGACAAACTCAAGTCAAACTGAAGGGCCAAATTGTGCATGTCAATTTTAATGGTAAATCTCAAGTGCTGTTTCCAGTACTCAAAGTATTTCCAACATGCACAAAGTCCCAAATTGTGGAATTCAGCTCTGGTTTGGACCATCAATTGAACCAAGTTTGAAAGCCCCACATTCAAGAGCCCTAAATTCATCATCCGAGAAAGAAAAATGTGTTGTATGTCATATAACACAACCAAGATCATAACAGAGGCATCTAAGCTGTGCTAAAATCAACATCTTCTTTCCAGGACTGTTGGAGGATACGGTAGAGTGGGTTTTATTTAAAGGAATCTGCTTTTGTGGTGTGTCCAAATCCCAACACAGCCCACAGCCCACTCCCTCTGGGAAATTGTCTGGCCGTGATGCCTTGTGCATGTCTTTCTCCATCACTGCCCCTTTGTTGGGGGTGTCTAGATGCCCCCAGATCAGTCTTAACACCCTATACCTTAATCAAGCCAATAATTAATTTCATATCTCCGGCCTAGAAAAAGGAAAGGGTATTTGGTGTTTCCCCAAACCGACTGGCTCATAGAATTTAGATGGTGACACTATCTGCAGAGTTGACCACCTTTGGTAAATTGGAGGCAGTGGAGTGGAAGCACTGACTAGCTTCTATTCTCGAAGGACACCATTCAGGGGTTTAACTTTTCACAGCAAATTGTGTGGGCTTCGAGGTGGAAGCGGATACAGTTGAAGGTCAAACATGCAGTAAGTTTGAAGTGTTGATTAGCTCTTCATGCCCAAACTGATGCACTTTCTGACCAAATGGCCCAATTCAACGCTTGATGTCTTTTGATGGCTGTTTTGATCAGTAGGAACCTAAATAACATGCCTTTCCCATTAGCTTGGAGATGAAGTGTTTAACTTCATTTGATGTGACTTGACTAGTCATTACAAGAAGGATCTATTTAATATGTACAGTCAGTTTGTTTATGTATGCTTGTGTGTGTGTGCATCCAGCCGTGAATTTCAATGCTGCAATCACTACTCAACAAGACCTTTTTTGCCTAGCTGTTCAGAAAACCATCTCTGGTGCATTCGTGAAGCCAAAAAGCAATATGTTAACCAGAAGAAACCATAATGTAGATCATGACAGTTTTAAGCAATACTGCCTTACATTCAGCTCTAATGCTAATCAAATACTTCTGGACAAATGCATCAAGGTTTCCAGGATCACTTGAAATTTACATACAGTTGTTTTTTGATTACGGTTAAAAGCTGCAGGACTGTCATTCATCAGGACCTGCAATGAAGAGTCGTACTTTGAAGAACCACATAGCAACTTGTTTGAGTATTGAACTAGGTCATCTGTGGCTTTTTTTTTTTTTTTTGCAGTGAATCTGACAATCCCAGTCCCAGTCTGCGCTTAGAAATTTGTATGTAAAAGTGCGACTACGTGTGAGGCCTACAACTCGGAATCAGTTTAAAAAAACAAGCTTATTTTAATGCACAATCAATTAGCATTTTGCTAAGCTAACACATGATGTTCTAATTTAGACACAGATTTTAAGTCCACTAAAATGTTACGTCTTGGTATTGAACTTGGTTATCTGTGATTTTGGTGTTTTTGGAAACGTTTCGACAATCCCAGTTCCAGCCTTTAAAAGTTAAGGATATATTAGCATGTTGCTAAGCTAATAAAACACAATATTACAATTAAAAATAAATAAATAAATAAATGACCTACATAAGACACAAATATTGGGTCAGTGGTTTTTAATTGCACTAAAATATTTTTTAGCATTAGATAAAACATATTAGTAACACTTTTCAGTATATTTATATGTAATACTTATTTTGCTTCATCCAGCATGTTGGATGTATTTTTTTCATTGGTCATAAAAGGTAATTGCTTGCCTTTTGGAACAGCATAAATAGCAAATACAAAATGGATTTGTGTGCAATATATATCTACACTGTAGCTAGTAAGATTTAATTCAATGGAAAAAAATATTGCTATTGTTTTAGACTGGTTTGATTTTTCATCTGACACCAACAAAATCTTGGTCACTTTTTAATGTAAAAGCATTTACCATGTTACTTTTCATCAAAAAGTAACAATGTTAGGAAATGAGTTACATTGCATTATGGTAACACATTCATTTGTATTTATCTGCTATCAGCAAGTTTCTCATTAAGAAAGTAATTCCCAGGGTCTGATCTCAGCCTCAGTGGGGATGTACGTGTGTGTGTGTGTGTGTGTTTGAGTGTGGTCCACAGGATTCTCTATTCACATTTCCACCAGAAGTGGAGGCTTATTTTCCACAGAGCAGCTCAGCCTTTCTTTTTGATGGATGAACTCTATTGAAGTGCCGAGTGTAAAATGGATTTTGTTCAGGTAGTCACTTTGTTTTCATGCTGATAATATTCATTTAAGCCCAGTTTTTTCTCTGTCACTTTTCCCTTCAGATCCTCAAGCAGGGAAAATGCCGGAGAAAATGAGTTCCCTCCCTCGCCTCAGTGCATTCACCCGCTGATTCGATCCTGTTTATAGAATGGCTCGCATAATGTACTTAATTCCCAGAAAGGCATCTTCGAGCCTATTACTGTTTATTTGGAGACCCTTGGAGGACCGCTTCGAGAGACTAGCCTAATAGCTAACCTTCAGGAAACCTGGAAACTTAGTGGCCATCTGAATACCGGATGCTGCTTTGTTGAATACACTGTAGTCTTTTATGTTGTCTTTTTTTAAGGATAAACTTACAGTCCATTTAGTAGGTTGTATTGTATTAAAATTAAATGAAACTTTGTGTGTCACTAAAATAGTTTTTAAAATTTTTAGTTGTCTAATTAAATGTGGGATAATCTTTCTCAGGTCCAAAACAACAGTTCATTTTACAATTCACAATTCAACAGTTCAGATCTTAAAATTGACATTTAAAACATTCTGGAGCACTAAATTAAATATATATTTAAAAATGGGTGTCTGACTGCGACGTTGAGCTGGAAAATGCTAAAATTGTATTTCTAAAAAGCTAACAGTAGAAATGAATTCAACATATTTATGTATATAAACAAAATATTTCAATATATGTACAGTATTTGACAGTTTCATGGTATTTTTTGACCCAAACTCATGAATGTGCATTTTGATGGCACGATTTTTTGTTTTTATTTGGCGTACTATTTATACGCAGAAATGGACTTTGGTGTGTATATGATATGCAATTGGTGGGTTTAGGGGTGTGCGGTAGGTGCATATTATATGTACACCAAAATGCGTATTATATGCACGCCAAGAAAATGCATATCATATGCATGCAAAAACTGCATATTAACGCCAAAGTCAGTTTCTGAGTATAAATAGTACATAAATGAAAAAAAATTAAAAAGTGCTATAGATATGCATTTTCACGAGACGTATTTTTTCCTGATGTTCAAAGTAATATAAAATCTAAATTTTCATTAATATTAATTAAAATGTACCATGGATGTTGGAATAACAACACATTTATAATTATTTCAATTTATGTATTAGATAGTGTTGTTATTCCATTGTCCTAAGTAACATAAAATCAAATTTTTCATTAATGATATAATGAAACGTTACAACGGATCAGAATAACAACATATTTCTGTATATACAATTATTTCAATATATGCATTTGATAGTTTTCATTAATATTTCCTTAAATTAACCTACAGGAATTAATTTTGAATTTATTTAATTTTCTGGCCAAAGATCGTAGCCTAACACCCCTTTTTTTTTTTTACACACCTAATACATATTATAACTAGTTAATTAACCAGTTATGTTTCATATATATTGCCATATTTAACCATATTTTGATGCCATCGTATGGATTTCTACAATTTCATCAAACAGGATGGAATAATTTAGAATAAAAAAAATTATCTAACCCATTTCCAATGCTTACTAATGCTCTTCTTTTCCCACCAAAAATTATGCCACTTCCTTGAGGATGGTGTCATAAAGGAACTGGCTTTTGTTAAGATAAAGTTGAAACTATATGGAAAACACTAGAAAAATCATAAAATTGATTCCCAATTGAAACAATATTTACTAGAAAACATACTTGAATTGAAATATTATGATAAGAAAATGTAAGAAAATTGTGACACTGTGATAAAAGAAAACTAACTAATATGATTTTCATCATACAGAATTTTTAATCAAATATGTGAAGCCATATACGATGGAGATCAAATTTTTTATACTTTTGTCTCTCAGCCTGAGCCGTATTGAAAAGTCAAGGCCTCTCACATCTTGTTATTCAGTGGGAAAAAAATGTCAAGGAACACACAGTGTCCATACAAGTCAAATATGAGTGCGATCTCAAGGATTTTCTTTCAGACGGGCTTTAGGAGGTTGTGTCAGCTTGTTGAGGCTCACCTATCTCCTCTAGTACATTACCAAATGCTCTAATTTCCTTGGCGAAGCTGATGTTTATTGTGAGGCTGAAATTGAAAATGGTTGGTAATGGAGAGAGCTTCACAGCCCCGAGACCAATTCTGAATCTAAATTACTTGCTTCTTTTCAGTGGCATCGACTGAGGAGAGCTTTGTGCTCCTCGTACCTAATCAACCCCCAGCGTGACCCCGGATCCGCCAGCCCTTCTGGATTAATGATAAAATCCTTGGTTCAAACAATTATTCGACCTGAAATGGCTGTCCATTTTACTCAGAAAATTAAAGAATGTGAAATTATTTTTTTCCCCCCCAAAACTCGCCGTGGCGCAGAGCATCACTTATTTTTGATCTCTGCCCCATAAACTCTTGAATTTCTTTTTTTTTTTTTTTTTTTTTTTATAAAGGTGGATGCCGGAGACCTCTTGGCTGTCTTTGACAGAGTGTGACGGGAGGTTGGGCAGGAGACGCTCTCATGGGAGACAGTATTTTCTTCCATTATGAAGTCTCATAATCTATAGATGCAGAGAGAGAAAGAATCGTAAGGTTAGAACAAGGCCATGCTCAAATGACACTAATTAGTTGATGCTCGTAAAAGCATTATAAATGCTCCACACATCCCCCCCCCCCCCTCCCGCTCTCTGAGTGAAACGCTCCTTCCTCTACGCACACCAGAAGTGTTTTACTTCATCTTTCAGGCAACATTGGCTTGTTATAAGCTGATTATCAGAAATCCTTCCATTTTAAAACATCCTTTGTGAGTGTGACAACTTGCTCACATTCATGTGAACTACAGCTGATGCTTTCTGATAATGTTGTAGTGTAGTATTACAAACTAGTTGAATCTCACAAAACATCACATTTAGCATATATATATATATATATATATAAACATTGTATTTTGGATAAATAAAATCATTTCCTAATGCCATTTTAAGATTCCTTTTACATTGTAGCATTATTTTCATATCAATTAAGCACATTTCCATTAAAAGATGATTCCAAAAATATTGTAATGCAATATTTTACTGTATCATCCCTTACGAAAATTAACCATGGTTTTACTACAGATAAAACCAAAAAAATCATGGTTACTATAGTTAAACCATGGTAACCACAAATTAACCATGGTCTTGCTACACTAACCATAGTTTATCCATGGTATTTGAAGTGGTTATACAAATGGTTATACAAATGGTTGCGTTAAAAAACAATGCGCTGAAAAAC
Organism: Onychostoma macrolepis; assembly: GCF_012432095.1. Taxonomy (NCBI): domain Eukaryota; kingdom Metazoa; phylum Chordata; class Actinopteri; order Cypriniformes; family Cyprinidae; genus Onychostoma; species Onychostoma macrolepis. The sequence continues at coordinate 30,296,622 of NC_081176.1, read as the reverse complement.
ATGGTTACTTCACTTTTACTATAATAAAACCATGGTTAATTTTCATAAGGGATAGTAAAAATAATACAAATAATGCCAATTAAGCACATTTCTCCCTTACATTTTCATTAACACAGTGCATCCATATGTTTTACTTATGTATTTTAGTAATTTGAATTATTCCAAAAAATGATTGTCATTCCTGTAGTTTTACTGTATTAGAGTAAAAATAATAGTGATATAAATAATGCCATTTAAGCACATTTCTCCCTCACATCTTAATTGCTGCAATGCATCCAGATGTTTTACTTGTTTTTAATTTATTCTGTTTATTCCAGAAGATGATTGTCATTATTGTAAAGCAATATTTTAGCGTATTGTAGAATTGTACTGTAAATTATAATTAAATACAACAAATAATGATTCAAACTATGTCAATTAAGCCTATTTCTAATTGATACTTTCATTGTCATCCAGATGTTTTTTCTTATGTATTCTTAGCAATTTCAATAATTTCAAAAAATATTGTCATTATTGCAGTTCTATATTTTTAGTATTTTAGTATCTGCATTATAGTAAAAACAATACAAACAGTGAATGTACATTTCTCCTTCACATTTGAATTATCGCAATGCATCCAGATATTTTAACTGTTTTTATTTGTAATTTTAATTATTGAAAAGATTAGCATTACTGCAATGCAGTTTATTTACTGTATTATAGTAAAAATAATACAAATAACACAAATAATGACAAACGATTAAGTACAATTATCAGTCACATTTTTATTATCGCAATGCATCCATATATATTATTTTTTATTTTATATATTCCTAAAAATGATCGTCATTATTGTAATGCAATATTTTTTATTATATTCTAAATAAACAAATAAAAAAATTAATTAAAAAAATCTAAATCCAAATCAGCAATAATACAGATAATAGTACCATGATATATAAATGTGTATATTTATATATTTTCCCCCTCATATTACATCAATGCAAAATTCATGCTTAATTGTTATTAACTTAATATGTCACAGTAGGAACAAAAAGTAGTGGTTCTATAAAGGGACTTCCTTTTCATTCAGAATTCATTCATTTTCTTTATTCTTTTTTTTTTATTTGGATTTTTGGGGGATACATGACCCAAGCCTGTTCTTGACATGTTTCACCCATAAAAGATCACACTTGACCCATGTTGTTTTCTATCTTTCTGCCAGATGGGGGCGTCTGCAGCTCCCAGACTTCCAGTCAACTTTCCCACTCGTGTCCACATGTGAAGCTTCAGATTTCTCCCACAGTGCATTGTTAATCACAGCTGAAGAACAGGGCGGCAGTGACATTTCATTGTAATGGTGGATATATAGATCTCATTGACCCGTCGACTTCAGTGCCCCCCCCGAGACCCGGCACAAGTGGCGTTCAGCCCATCATTTCATAATAAAGAGAGCAGGAGAGAGCATGCGAGCGTTGAAAATGGCCCATATGCAATTTGGCCAGCAGCTCCTGTAATAAAATGACAGCTGAAATGATGTAGCTTACTATTCACCATTGATTTGCACGTATTAGAAGATGACGCTGTGATTAAAAAAAGTATGTGTCAATCAAATCCATCCTCCTAATAATCCATACACACAGCAATATGTTTGTGAAAGCCAATCCGTTACTTTTACCCCGAAGAAATCAAATTTCTAAAGGACGCTCTTGAGAGATTGATTTGATTTTACTCCCTTTTGTGTGTCTTGAAATACAAAGCATGATGGGAAATGTGCTCAGGGTTCAAGAACTCCAGGCGTCTCAAAGAAAGAAAGAATAGGAAGTGCATTACCATGGAAACGACATGGGTGTCTGTCATTGGGGAAGGGATGAGTGCGGATACATGTCGCTTACAGCTGTTGTCTTCAGTCATCCATTAGGAAGCCAAACACATTTCATTCCACATTTCAGTAGTGAATGATCGCTGGAGATCTCTGTCAGTTCAAACCGCTTGGAGATTATTTGTTTTCAGCTTTGATTTTAGGTAAAACAAGTCAACAGGAAACACTGCACATTTTTGATATGCAGCTAGAATTTTCTGCATTATGAATATAGAAAACCGTCTTGTTGAAAGACACAATGTTGTCAAAGGTTTCAAGGCAAACACAAAATATGAATGTGCTTTTGCTTAGCACAGTTTTGAAGGTTGTCGTTCTTTGTAAATCCATTAATGTGTCACATTAAGTGCCATACTTCCTCATGGATGCTAAATGTAAGTTTATGGGAGCACAACTGATCATGTTTTCATGTTGTCCGACTGAAGACTGAAAACATGTCATGGTTTGTCAGTACCTCTGAATGAAATCCACAGATTTCCACACAGTTGAAAGGCCTGTCATTCAATTTCTAAAACACCATCTTTCCCTTATATATTTTTAAATATATAAATTGTATATTCTTTCATAGAGCATAGTGCAGTCACCTTTCTATTTTACAGTGTTTAAACCTGTTTCTGCATCTTATTACATTTTACCTATATATATTGTGTGACCCTGGACCACAAAACCAGTCATAAGTGTCAATTTTTCGAAATTGAGATTTGTGCATCATCTGAAAGCTGGATAAATAAGCTTTCCATTGATGTATTGTTATGACAGGACAATATTTGGCTGAGATACAACTATTTGAAAATCTGGAATCTGAGGGTGCAAAAAAATTAAAATATGTAGAAAATCGCTTTTAAAGTTGCCAAAATGAAGTTCTTAGCAATGCATATTACTAATCAAAAATTAAGTTTTGATATATTTACAGTAAGAAATGTACAAAATATCTTCATGGAACATGATCTTTGCTTAATATCCTAATGATTTTTGGCATAAAAGAAAAATCAATAATTTTGACTCATACAATGTATTTTTGGCTATTGCTACAAATATACCCCAGCGACTTAAGACTGGTTTTGTGGTCCAGGGTCACATATATAAAAAAATAATAAAAAAAATGTGTGGGCTTATGAAGAAATAAGACATTAGCTGCTCTTTGGAAGTGTTGTTTATTGCCTCAGGAGCTTTCTTATGTATGTATGTATGTATGTATTTATTTATTATCATCTTATTATAGTATTATAGTATTTGTGTAGTATTAAAAATAAAAACTAAATAACTAAAACCATCTGAAAAAATAACAAACAAACAAAAACAAACAAACAGATAAATAAACAAACAAATAAATAAATAAATTAATTAATTAAATATTAGATTAAGAAATTGAAAACACACACACGCACAAAATTTGCATGAAAAATTTAAATGTTGCCTTAATTGGCACTTAATGAAATAAGTTTATGTTAAATTACTAAAATGACATAAATAAATAAATTAATGAATTAATAAATTAATAATTTTTTAAAAATTTATTTAAAAACAACTCATTTAAATGACAAAATCGCCTAACAAATTTACTAAAACAAACTGAAATAAAGCTCAATAGAAATATATATATATAAAAAAACTAATAAAAATGAAAATAAGCACATAACAAAAAAACTAAAGCTTAAACTAAAATGAAAAATAAAAAGCTAATTCAAAATATTAATAAAGACTGTAGTACTATATATATTAAAACTTACATGAGAAATATTGCCTTTGCACTTAAAGTTGAAGTTTAAGTACTAAAATGACAAACTAAATAAAATGGAAATAAACCTAAATAAACATAAATTAATTAATTAAAGATGTAGAAATATTTATTAAAAAAACAAATACATTTAAAATAAAAGCTAATTAAAAATAATAAATAATAAATTTAAAAATAAATCGTATAATATCCTACCATATGGCAACATAATCGAAAGGTATCGTATACTAAAGTAATGCATTGTATCATGTTACACGGCAGTGGTTCAACAAAATTAGGTTCAGAATCCAGAATTTACATTGGACATCAAGTGGCAACGCCTCGTTTGACGAGCTTCTGCGAGTGAAAGATGAGTTTGTACCAAAATGCCATTTGATTGGATATACAATCTTTGAGGTCGTATCTTCGCTCTTAAAAATAGATATTAACAATTTTTGAAATGACATTTTTTAACAGAATTAAAGCATAAAGGGTGCAAGATTGCAACTTTTTTCTCCGTTGCGCTTATCAGTGTGTTGCGATGTAATTGTACATCGACCACAGTAAAAACAGACCTACTTTCCAACCTGTTATTATAGCTGAATTTGTATTTTTCTAACCGCCAGCCCCAATCCAATCTCTTTTTTTTTTCAGTTACGTGAAGGCAACAGCCAGTCGTCACGTGCTCAGAAGGCAGTTCCTTCATTATGCAGTGGAAACAATAGTATGTTCATGGCTGCACTAATTATTATTCTGAGAATGTACCAATTTGTTTGGTCCAAAGTGACTGTCAGCTCAGGCTCTGAAAGGGGCAGCGTGCCAGCCATTGCAGTCAAGTGAAAGGAGTCCTTTCATTCAGACTAGTGGGACAGGAATGACCCTCTCGCATATGTGGGCAGGAGACGGGCGTCATGCCAGCCTTGATAGTCTACGACCAACTCACATCCCTCAGCCCATTAAGTCTGAGTCCCATCATGACTTCGGTTAACGTCAAACCACGGCCGCCTTAATAACGGTCGCTGTTGCTAGGTTTACCAAACGCGCCGTCCGATGAAGACCCAAACCTCCAGCTCTTGAGTTTGATGTATGTTTACGCATTCAATTGAAATATGAATTTTGGTAGGAGTGTTGGGGGTTTTGCGTGGATAAGGCCTTGTGTTGTCGTCTTGGTGACTGTTCAATGGGCTGTAAACTAAACCTGTTGTTGCAGGTCAGTTATTTTCGTCCATTTTAAAGATAGCTCATGCAAGAACCTCCCATAACGCCGCTCTTCTCATAAGACGTTGGGAATAACATCCGTGTAGGTGTTCATAATTATACTTCAGGCATGTGGCTGGGAATTACGACAGGTGCTTTTACTGTAGGTTTCATCACTGATGCGCAGATGTTTGCATGGCTGCATTGTGTTACGGTAAAAAAACTTGTGTGTGTTTAGCATTTGCAACCTTCTTAAAATTAATTTCTTCCTCTTGATTTTGTTCACTGGTCATAGGGGGGATATTAAAAAGTGATGCACAAAATATTGGTAGTTATATCCATTTTGGCTGATAAATGTAATATTGTTTCTAGTTGACAGTGTTGTTTTTGTTAACTAAAACTACAACTTAAAAAATACCCTTAACCTTAAAAAGCTGAGCCTTATTATTATTTTTTTCAGTTAGTTGCCAATGCAACATTTATAATTTTCATTTAAGTTGAAGTACTAAAATTACTAAAGCTGCAATAAATAAATAAATACTAAGTAGAAAAAACAAAAACTAATTTTGACAAAGGCTCATATTTAAATATAAAAGCTAATTCAAAATAATAATAATAAATACTATAATAATATATAAATAATATTAAAATAACACTCCTACTTGGCCGACCTACACAGATTTAGTTTATTTATTCTTTCTTATATTTGTAAATTTTATATATATAAAAAGCTAGCTATAAGTACTTTTTTTAAAAACAATTCCAATGGTCCAAAAGAAATGTTATTTATTATAGGTTAAGATAAGATTTTTTCTTTTTCTTTTCAGTTTTTCCTGTTATAAAATAAAAAAGAGGTAAATTAAAGTATTTCATGCTTTGTGTAATTTTTATTTTATTTTATTTTTTTATTTTATTTTTTTGCAATCAGTCTCACAAAATGTAGCTTGATATCTAATATTGGCCAGTATTGGTTAAAATATAAATAATTATCGGTTATCGGGTATTGTTTATCGATATTGGTCATCGATATTGGTATCAGTTACCAGTTATTGGTTATCGTTAACTGTCATTGGTTATCGTTATCAGTTATCCATATCTGCCAAAAAATTCATATCGGTGCATCCCTATTTTGAACAATAAAAGCAGATACTTCCAACTCTAAATTCTAATTGAATTTCCCACAATCAAAGCAATTGTAAAAAAAAAATTGACATAATTGCTACAAACTAACATAAATTGCAGGATTGCTCGAAAATTGTAAATTATATAATTGTAGACAAAACTTCCATTAGCATTGTACTAATAAAAAGCCCCATGAAGTCACTTGATGAGTGCAATTTTCTTTATGCGCTGTCGTATTTCCTGTTGAAACAGGAAGTTTGGGCGAGACATATTGAATAGCCAGCAGGCTAAATTAAGATTTGCTAGTCAGGTGTTACTAGGAAGAGGACTATTCTCAATCTAGAGGGCATTTTATTGCACAATAATCTGTTTAGTGCCGGATGAGTCATCTGTATTTGCTGTCAGTTTTCGACTGTAAGTTACTTTTGTCAACATTCATGAAAGTCTTGCATAGTCATTTCTTTGGGCCACGTCCCACTCAGCTGCTTCTTCAGTCGGGATGTATTTTAGACAATATACATTGGGTTCTGGTGGTCATAGTGACACAGAAGTATGATACTTGGCTGAAAACAGAGGACCGTTTGTTGATCTGGCCTGCTTGCGAGACAAACATTTCTCTAATGAGGCCGTAGAGGGCAGTATGCAGCAGCTCAGATAATTATCTGAAACACTGCTGTGACCTATGACACAGTTCAGCCCTCATTAATATTCATAGAGGCTCCCGTTTGAGAGGAGCCGCTCTTTGAGTTCTCACTGGCAGACATTGTTAGCTTTGGTTTGAGGGAAGTGTTGTGGCGGTGAAGCAACTCGAGCTCAAGTCATTCCTGAAACCAGACTCATGATGACATAATCCCACATTAATCCCGCCCACTATTAATTGTCTGTGACAACGGCTGTGATTCAATCAGTGACCCACAAAAGGTTAAACTGTTCAGAATAACTGACCAGTTTGTAAGTGGTTTCAAGATAAGAAGATGACATTAATTTTTGTGAATACACAAATGATTTGCTGTTGCACTTCGTTTTTATAAAAGAGAGAGAACTTTGAATATTGTTTGGACTATATGTTGAAAAAAAATAATAAAATTTATTATTTATTATATTTAAAAAATAATAAAATTAAAAAATAAACTGCCTTGATATCATAATGAAGAACAACAACAACAAAAAAACTCATTAAATGAAAGAGATTCTTGAAAAGAAAACTGTATTAAACATTTTGGTTATTATTTCTTAAAATAATGCATTAAACATTACAAAATTTTATTATATCCAGTTAAAAGGCCTGCAGTGTGACCAAAGTCAGATCATTTGAAAAAGGCATGGATAGTTTAGGTTGTAAAATGCCATGTGGCATGACTTCCCAAAAACAAAATGTTATTTATGAATTAGTATTAATAAAAAAAAAAAATGATAATAATATAAAAAATAATTTATTAATTATAAATAATAAAAATAAAATAAGATAAAATGAAACAAATGAAAACATTGAAAAAATGCAAAATAAAAATAAAAATAAAGGGAAAAAATTAAATAAAAAAAGAAAACAAGTGAACTTTTCCATTTTTTAATTTATTTTTTCAATTTATTTATTAATAATGATTATTATTAATTATATATATAATTAATAATATATATATATATATATATATATATACATATTTTATTATCATATACACATTTATGATATATATATATATATATATATATATATATATATATATATTCTTTATTTATTTTTTAAGAACTGCACTAAAAATGTCCTGCATTAAAAATATGGACATCTAATGACCTTAATTAAATGCTGTTTTTACTTTTATGAAGGCATATTATTTCTCACATAAAGCACAATGTGAGAAATCCATATATGTCAGAAACTTCTGTTTTAATTATTACTGCTCTAATCATTACTAAACCCATAACCTGTTTGGTCTGGATAGAATATATATATATATATATATATATGGGTAGTTGACAAATAAAAATTGGACTGTGTCCTATGGTGTGACAGCAAAAATGTAGAGAAAAAAAAAATTCTCTACAGGGGCATTTTTTGCTTGCACATTTGAAAAGTCTTGGCATTTCTGTGACTTTTGCTGCCATTGTTGCCTTGAGCCCTGATTCATTTTCGGTCCCTTGACCCAAGCTATATCTAGAGATCAGAATGTCATAGAGACTGGGGTTTGAGTCACAACCCAACCAGAATACACTAGGAAGCGCCTAGCAATAGCCTCTCAAGCATTCACAACATCCAAAAATGTCATGGTGGCAAGTTAGCCGTCCGAGCACCACTAACATTTCTTCAGAAAAAGTAAAAGTATAGTTGGCAAATGTTTATGGCACTCATATAGAACAGTGGCAGTGAATCTCGCACTCACTTGTGAGTAACTGCTGTCATGTGGGTACGGTTGTAAGGTCAGTGATTTGGCACTAGAGCACATCCCCTGATTCACTGTTTCCAGTAAGTTCCACTTGTCTCCTTCCCATCAACACGTCCAATTCAGTTTATAGTGACCTCACTGCCATCAGTGGCGAAAAAAAGCGAAAACATGTCAGAAGCCTCAAGCTGAGAAGAGTTGTTAGTGAGCGACTGGCCCGAATGCCCCGTCATCCTTCACGTTCCTCATCATACGCTCGGCAGATCCAGAGCATTCCTGACCGCTGAGGTTTTGAGCGGATCCGCCAGTAGCTGGTGAAGCGGGGCTTTTGTTCAGGCGTGAGTCAGAGGCAGACAGAGGAACCTTTTACGGCATCCCCTCGTGATGTCTTCCGCCAAAGGGGAGGAGAGTTACCACTGCATTGATATCAGAGCACAAAAGTCTTACTTCATCAACCAGACTCGACTCACAGTCTTGAGTTACACTGGGTCAACTGAGACTGTGCTGCAGGTAGACTGACATATTGCTGGAGGTACTGTGGCATTTACTGCAAAACTGAAGTTCACGATTGCGTTCACACACCAATATGGTGTCAGTCCTGTTTGGAGCGCTAAAAATGTACATATTTTGTCAAGAAAGATAACCGTGTTGTATAACCTGACATTTGAGTATGAATCCTGTTGTGAAAAAGAAGTACACTTTAGCATACTTGAGTACTGAAATATTGTACTGGAAAAGAATACACTTAAGCGCGGACTGATTGTAATGTCCACTGACACTTAATAGCATGTTAATTGCAATTAAATGAACGTGTTCAAGTTTACGTTATTATAATTATTATAGTAAAACTTAAATAGAGTCAGCAGCATTAGAGTGTTTTTTGACCAACTTAAGTAGGACTTAAGTACATATTTATATGTAATTTCATAATTACTTCTATTGTTTTAGAAATGTGTTCAAATTGTAATTGCAAACTAAAATATACTGCATATATGGCATATAATATATGCCATTTCTATTGAAACGTACTGTATTTAAATGTATTCGTAATTACACATTTGAAATACTGATGAAGTTGCATTTTAGTACATTTAAAATATATTAACTTTAAATGTAATATCAAATAACCCTACATTTAAAATTATAATCAAATACACATGCTTTAGTATGTTAGTCAACACATCAAAATAAGTGTACTTCTTTAAAAGATGGCAAAATAGGTAACACTTTATTTTAAAGTGTCCTTGTTACATGTTACTTGTACTTACTATTATTATAATAACAATAAATTATGCATAATTACAATGCAAGTAACCCTAAGCTAAACCCCAATCCTAACCCTTACAAGTAGTTAATTAATATTACTCAGTACTTAAATATATGATTACACTGTAACAAGGACACCTTAAAATAAAGTGTAGCCGCAAAATATTATTAAAATGATTTAAAATATACTTTTCAGTAAAACTTTGGTAACACTTTATTTAAGGTGTCCTTGTTACACGTTATATGTACTTACCATTATAATAACAATAAATTATGCATAGTTACATGCAAGTAACCCTAAGACAAACCCTAATCCTAACCCTAACCATATAGTAAGTTCATGTAGGTAATTAATATTACTCAGTAATTACATATGTTATTACACTGTAACAAAGACACCTTAAAATAAAGTGTAACCACAACTTTTAATTTTACATTGTTACAAAGGCACTTTGTAAAAGTCTACTTAAGTTTGTTTAGAAACAATCATGAAAGTCTCTTTTATTTCATTAATATTACATTATCTACAAATACAGGTTTTTAAAAACATACTTTTAAGATTTGAAACACACCACAAGTAGACATTCGATATAATTAACCACACTTCTTGTTAGTAAAATAGTTTAATAAGTATTTGAAGTACAGTTTGACAGATAAACGTACATCTTTGGTTGTTATATAACATGAAAAGTGAAATTTTGATAGAATAAAAAAATAAATAAAATAAATAAAAACACTCACCCAGTTTTCCACTGGTTGGAAAAACAGCTACCCTAGCTATTGAGCCATTGATTGTGTCATTATGTTTAGCAAGCTAAGCAACTCTGATAGAAAATCTGTTAGATTCACCTAGTGCTATATATCTCACTACAGTGGTATATTCCCTAACATCAGGGTTGCCAAGTCTGTGGATTTAACACAAAACAGGGCTGCTTTTACACAGCTGCCACTCTTTTACATTGACCCAAATAAGACAAACTACGAAAGTAAAATGGGTTGTGAATGGCGTTTCATGTTGACATTAATGAATTAAATTGAACTGTTGTTGTTTATATGACATGACTTCACCTTGTACAAACCTGGATTGATCACGGCTGAACCGTGCGGCCATTTTTCTTGCGCGAAAGGCCAAATTTGAAAATGGCAACACAAGTTCTTAAAACACTGATGACTTTATCGTTCGCAATCTCCTTTTTGATTTGACGGCTGAGCTTAAATGTTATTGTGCCTCATTTGGGGATGCATTTAAATGCAAGAATTATCCAGGCAAAATGTTGACTGATTATTAGCATGCCTCTAAATCTATGTGTGCTCTACTGTCAGCTTCTATCAGAGCAGCCACACAATGGCTACAGAGGGGAGCATCTGTCTGTAACGCGGGCCACGCGAGCGTAATTTCACCAGTGGGCCGCTTTTGTGTGCGTGGATGAAGCCGCTGCCGTGGCGAGAGGGAGAGAGAGAGAGAGAGAGAGTGCCGTGTCGGCAGGTGCATGCCACCAAATTACCGCCTGCAATTTGCATTTCCCTTCGCTAAGAAGCATGCCATTATCATATCAAAGGGAACTCACAGCAACGTCTAGTTTGGAGAGATGTGGCACTGCTTCAATTTGAGCAATTAATGCAGGATGAAGACACTTGTCATGCGTCCCAGAGTCCCGCTGCATCCATCTGCATTGTTCCCGGCTGTGGAAGACGAGGCATTCTCCGAGGATACACACACACTCACACACCTTCGTGCACATAGTATAGTTTTTTACTCAACCAGGCATCAGAAACAAATGCATTTGCATGATCTTTACCCAGACCTCTCTTCTCCATTCCGAGGCCTTGATATCTTTATATGCGAGTGTCTTCCGATGGTCTTTATTTCATGAATAATGAAGCCGTTGAGTATCGCATTAATGGCCTTGCATGGTCTAAAACATCACTAAGTGCATTCAGTATTGTATGAGCCTAATGAAGATATATTAGGACTAGTTCCTCTTTGATGCGTCGGGAAAAACATGCTCATGTTGTCGTCCGTCACCAAACGGTGACTGTCCTTCATTTGTTTTGCCACCGACTCCGACGCGCCACACAATTTATTTGCTGTTAAATTCCAAGTACGCTTCCATCAGGCCTATTATTGCACACCACCTACCGTTAAGACACAGTCCGTCATTTAGCTTTTGAGGAAAATCTCCTTTTTCCCCACGTCCTCCTCCCAGCTCTCGTCGAATTGTTCTGAAGCACTCTACATTTTCTTTGGGGTCTAGCACTTACAAGATGGTATTAGTCACAGCTGTTCACTGTGATTTCCATTCCTTCTCTGGCGCAGGAGGGCTTGCCAAGTGTCTTCGAGAGCCTCTTCCCATTCATCCGAACCTCCTGTCGGATCGCTGCCTTATTTCTATGACAGTCAGCTGTTCCTAACCAGCACTAAATTGAATTTGATGAAGCCATTTTTGATTTTTTTTTGGATTCCCTTCCAAAGCTGCCTGAACGGGATAATAATTCTTGATAATGCATCGAACCAGGATGTGGCATATTAAGAACGGGCGTGCAATGGTGGTTAAGGGTTACTGAGGCAGAAAGAATTGTGGGAAATCCAACGGGAGCTATTATTTTCAGTCTAACAAATGTATTTAGTGTTTTATGATATCACAACAAATATACCTTGAGCTAATGGACCCTGCTCCCGTTCGCTTGGTCATCTTTCACCATCAGAAGGCAATGGGATTGGCCCTAAAAAAGATGTAAGATGACTGGAAGAATCGTTTATTTGTCGCTCCGTGGGTCTCCATGATTGCTTGTCACAAATGGCATTTTCTGAACTTAACCACGCGGGGAGCCCCCCAACTTTTCCATATGATTCCCGTCTTCCCCCTGGTCTTATCTTCCTCGCTGACGCTCTCCTTCCTTCTTTTCCTGTGGGTTCACAACGATCCTTGATGTTTGTGACAGGCCACGATAGGTGGAAACCCTTATCGCCGCGGGGTTCGGAGGCCTCGCTAAATTGAAAATTGCAAATGAAATCCGTGGGGTTTAAATTCATCAGCTATTATGCCAGATGACCTTTGGCAGCTGCTGATAAAAATGAACGAATGTTAGCTGTGATCCAATTTTCGACACTATCCACTCCTTTGACTTCATTCACAGTCAGACAGCCGACTCACAGGAAGTGAAAATGATAGGGTTTCAAGAGCGCGCCATTGTGTTGCAGATTAAGATTTTTTCTTCCTATTTGCTGGGGTTGGCCTTGTGCTACGCCCGTCTGGTATTCCGCCATTGTCCAATCAGTTTCAATATCTGCTCCGGAGGACATGTAAGTCTCCCTCCTCAGATAAACACTTACAGGGGGAAATGTTGGACTTAATAGTTTCGCCTCAGAGGTGATGGTGGTCACTGTATAGCGAGATCGACTGGCACATGTTCGCTTAATCTGACAGTCTTATGGCATGTGGAAGTCTCTTCTCCTCTGAATCTGGGATGTTCTTTCTCCTTTCAACATGTCATCTCTCGGCTATTAATTTTCCACGGGTTTGACAGAAACCGTGTTACAAGGATGTATCGCAAATAAATCCCAGTTACAGAAGGATGACTTTACTATTTAGATAGAATAGAAAAGAATGCAGTGTGAAAAAAAAAAAAAAAACATAACAGAGGACAGCAGAATAGAATAGAACAGAACAGAATACGGCACCACAGACTAGTGGAACTGAATAGAATAATACACTCAAAAATAAAACAGAATAATGCATAGTAGAAAGTTATAAAATAATTAATATCAGAATAGAATAAAGCACCACAAAATAGAATACAATATAATATAAATTAGCCCAGAAGAACAAAATAGAATCAAGTACTATAAAATTTGAATGGAATATAGAAATATTAAACAGAACAGAAGCATTGAATAAAATAAACAGAGCAGGATATAATAGTATAAAAAACAGCAGAACAGAATAATGCACATCAGAAAATAAAGCACAGAATAGACCAGAAAAGAATAAAATAATGCACAACAGAGTAAAATAGAATGTAAGAGACTAGAGAGGAATTGAATAGAATAATACAATAAAGAGCATAATAGATTAGCATACACTGTAAAAAAAATAAATAAATAAAAATGAGCCAACTTAAAATTTTAAGGCAACCAGCTTCAGCAGGTTTTTGAGTTTGCTCAACTTATTTTTGTGGGAGATTCTCAAATTTTTGTTGTATAAACTCAAACATCTTCTGAAGCTGGTTGCCTTAAAATTTTAAGTTGGCTCAACTTTTTTTTTTCTTTTTTTTTTCACAGTGTAGAACAGTTGAATGCACATTTGAAAGTTATATAACAATGCATAGCATAATAGAATAAAGCACAGCAAAATAGAACACAATAGAATAGAAATTAGCAGTATAGAATAAAATAAACAGCAGAACAGAATAGCATAAAACACAGCAGAACCGAATGCACTGTGGAAAATAAAGCATATAATAGAACCTAAGGAGAATAAAATAAAGCACAACAGAATGAAACTGAGATTGAATAAAATAATACACTGAAGAATACAATAGATCACAATATAATCAAATAATGCAAAGTGTTCTAAAATAAAATACAACAAAATATAACACAATAGAATAGAATTTAGCCCAGAAGAACAAAAGAGAATAGATGTAGAATAGAATATAGTACTATGAAAAAAGAATAGAATAAACACAGCAGTATATAACAATAATGTCCAGCAGAAAGCACAGCAGAATAGAAAAAAAAAAAGAGTGCAACAGATTAGAGTGTAGAGTGGAACAGAACAGAATATCACACAGAATAATAGATCACAATAGAATAAAATAGACCAATACATAGAAAAAGGTTAAATAAAGCACAGCAAAATATAACACACAGCAGAATAAACTGTTACAGTAGAACAGAACATAAAAATATCAAAAGATAATTGATCAGAAGTACAGCAGTAAAGATTAGGATTAAAAACAAAAAAACAACAAAAAGAAAACAATAGAATATAATAGAACAGAACAGAATAGGACAACATATATAATAGAATAAAACACAGCATGGTAGAATAGAATAAATCATTACAGAATAGAATAGAACAAAATAAATCATAATAGAAATATGCATAAAACGAAAGTACAATAGAACATGATGAAATAGAGTATAACAGAATTAAACACAATATAATAGTTGAACTTGCTTTTCTTTATGGTAAGGGTATATTTTGACAATAGAATTGAAAATAAAATTATTTTTTATTTAAGTTTTTCTAGCTGTTGCTATATTGTTGTTATTATGGACACAATTATATATTTTTGTGGTCTTGTGATTACATTTAATAATTTGTCAGGGTTTATGCTGTTTCAACAATTACAGCAATTTTGCAGGTTCTGATGACTATATTCTTTTATCATTTCTTGAACTGCAGTCAGAAGAGACCTGTGCCGTTTGCCCTATAGCCTACATATCCATTATCATTTGTGAGGATAATGTATAGTGTATTATATACAGTATTTCCTCATCTGGTTATCTGATATTGGGATGGTTTATACCTCTATCCGTGCCGTTACCTTCCCTGAAAGCCGTGATAAAAAGCCTCCATCCTTTCAGGACAGATAGAGTAGCCGTAAGCAGGTCAGGTTTGACCTCAAGAGTAAACACAGATCCATGAGAGACGGTCCCAGGACGACACTGTGCGATGTGATTAAATGTGTCATGTGTAATTGTAGCACGGTGAGAAGCGCTCGCAGGAAAGGTGCAGATGGGATTTGGACGAAGGACAATGCTAGGTCCCTGTAGGGCCCGCAGGGGTTTGGCAGTGGATCTTCCACACACACACTCACACACACACACACACACACACACACACAGAGAGATCTGTCACCAAACCAGAGGAGACACTTGTCATGTAAAATATGTTTGGTAACAAGCAAATGGACTGGAATAGTTTTTGCGTGTCATTCTGATGTGAGCCTAGACCTGTTGTGGAGGACACCGGGGCTAGTTGTCACACTTTTTACCCCAGTGAACATTTGATTTTTGAAATACGCAATCCAACGAAGTGCTAAATTCTAGTAGAGCATCTTTTTGGGAACGTTTGCGAGTTGTTTTCACCACGGCACGTCTCCCGACGCACACCTGTCACAGGTGCTGCTCATTAATCAGTTATTACGCAGGTTATTCGGCGGCTGACAAGTTGCAATTTCCCCCTGATTTTCGGACGTTTGTCAGGTGGGAATTACAGCGAGGCGCACGTGACAAAACACATCGCCCCCCACCCCCCCTCGCCGTGCCTCTTGGCTTCTCCCGCTATCTCCTCTCTCTCCCTCTCCAGTTTTTCCACAAACAATATCTGGGACTCAGAAGTAATAAGGCGGAATGTATAATTAATTACCCAGCTTGCTCTAATTAGGGCTGAATAAGTTGTGTCCCTCTCATCATCACAAATGTGGTGATGGGTAATACCAGTTTATGCTATATTAACTGCAAATATGCAATCCTTCTGAGAGCACTTTCCTTGATGAATTTGATGAATGTGACAATAATTAGCAGAGACAGATGAGAGCTAAATTACTACTGACAATGTAATGCTATCCTGCTTGAGGGCTTGGGAACATGGCAGAGACCAGGGCCCGTTTCTAATTAATAGTCTTTCTGCCAGCGAGGAGAAAAAAAAAATAAAGAATGGTAATTGTTTTCGTCAAAGGCTGTAGGGAGCTATCAGGGTAATAAAGTTAATTAGCAGAACAAACAACCGTTCACCGCCTTACCAGAGTGGAAAAAGTGTAATTCAGACTGTGGCGAAGATATGAGATTAGATGATAGCCAAAGGAAATTTCACACTGGAGAAAAACAGGGAAATTAAATCAATTATTCGACGTCTTTTCTTTTGTGATTCGCGCGCTGGAAGCGCATTATTTCGCGCTTTGTCCTCGTTTCCCGCGCGTGACTCTTTCGAAAGATTGTTTAATGTTTATCCGTTCCTCGAGAGCGCGGGCGGTTTTTTTTTTCGCGGTTCTGGATGGCTGCGTTCAGAATTTCCGAGCGCAATCAACTCTATAATGATCAGAAACGGTTACAATACCGAAGTTGTTGAAACGAATTAGAAAACCTGGATGACAATAATTCGAATACTTGGCGGAACTGAGACAATCTGACATTTTTGCTGCGTCGAGATGCTCCCGGGCAGCTCGGGTAATGAAATGGTGTACTCAGCCAACCTTCAATTTATTAGTGTGTCAGAAAAGCAGCGCTTGCTTTGACATAAAAACCTCATGTCGCGGTCTGAATGAAGTAAACTCACCTCAGCGGTCTGCTAACGCTGTTAGGTGTCATGTTTCTATCCCGGCTGATCCTCACGTGCTCTGCAGGGAGATGTTTGTACACAAGGTGGTGGTAGCGCTTATTTTTATGGGATTGAGGGCCGTGAATAGAACTAATTAAAATCAAATGAAATGTTTTTCTGGCAGCCTCGTGTAAGTGAATGACAGTCAGTCACACCCCTGTCAGATTTTCACCGGAAGGAAGCACAGGGTTAGAGGAATCATTATACACCGCGCTGATTTCATTCGTATTCACAAGATATTCGTATGTACAGTTCAGTTAGACGCTGAAATGTACTCTGAATGCATGTGTGCGTGTGTGTGTGTGTCTATATATATATATATGTCATGTCATATATAATTTATTCCTGTGATCAAAGCTGAATTTTCAGCTTCATTACTCCAGTCTTCAGTGTCACATGATCCTTCAGAAATTATTCTAATATGCTGATCTGCTGCTCAAGAAACATTTCTGATTATTAACATTGTTGAAAACAATTGTGCTGCCAAATATTTTTGCTGTTTCATGCATTTTTCTCAGGATTCTTCGATAAGCAGAAAGTCAATATATATATATATATATATATATATGTAAATAGAAATTTAAATGTAACATTATAAATGTCTTTACTGTCACTTTTGATAAATGTAATGCATCCTTAATACATTTTTTTTACAAAATAAAATAAAACATCCAATTTATATTAATATATATGTAGAATATGTTTTAGATTCACAAACATTTAGTATAATAAATACTATGCTGAAAAATATAAATTTCTTTACAAAATAAAAATATTACTTTTGTATTCATATATGTATAATATTTTTAGATTCAGAAGCATTTAATATACTATTATGCTGAATAAAATATTAATTTATTTATAAAATGAAAGAGAAAAATATATTAATATATGTATAGATTTTAAGATTAAGAAACATTTAAAAACAGTATGTGAATAAAATCTTCACAAGGAAAATGACAAAAGCAAACATTCTATAATCCATGTTTTTGCTAACTAGAATTATTGAAGTATTTTCACAAGTGGTCTCAGAATATATATATATATATATATATATATATATATATATATATAATCAATCAATAAATGAATTAATTTTTGGTGTTGAATTGGGAAAATGCTAGGCCTGTTTAAAAGTAAACAATGAAAAGTAAATCGAACATGTGTTTGAATAATCTGAAATGAGATTTGAAAAACCCCAAAGAGATTTTTTGGGATTTCCAATAAATGATCTCTTCAGATTATCCGCATATATAAATGTGTTAAGAGCACCTGCGAGATGAACCCAGAGTGGCTCTGCGCGCCGCTGGCTGATAAAGACGGCCTATTTCATTGCCAGGCGTTGTTTTGTCCTGATGTGCTGTTAGCCGGCTCTCACCTGGGACCGGTGATAGCTTATCAAAGCCCGAGCAGTTCCTTTCCAGCTCCGCCAGATAATAGAGGCTTTCAGTGCTTTTGAGTGGCAGCGGGGGGAACCATGGGAACCAGCGGTCAGCTGACAGCTAGATGGACAGCTTGACTGCTTTTGCAGCATCATGGGAAATAGCTGTCACCTGGGTTGCCATTGCCCGCAGAGATAACCTTCATTGTGACAGCATATACAAAGATTGTGTTTGTCTCGGGTTTAGTGGAAGCCCTTGACTGGGAAGCGAATGCAATTGATCTTTCATTAGGGATGATCAATGCTTTCATTGATTATTGAGCCTTATTTGACATGGAAGCAAGAGTGCAACAGCATCTCTGCGAATCATCGATCATAACCGGTGACTTAGCATGCTAGGTGTGAATTTAGCAGCGCTTCTGCAGGAGTGTGCTTTCCAGAAGGAAAAAAAAAGACAATAGACTTTTCAGTTAAGTTTATAAAATGGATAGTTGCGCTCCTTAAAGCTGACTGGAGAATATCAGCTGCTCTAAAATATGGCATCTATGACATGAAACACACACTGAAGCAGCAGCATTGTTAATTATACAAGATTTTATATATATATATATATATATATATATATATATATTTACACTGTGAGGGAAGACGATATAAAATTTAGGGTAATTTAGGGTAATTGTTAAATTGTTAGTATAAATTTTAAAACGATTGTATTTTATTTAGCATGTAATATTAAAATGTAAAATTATTTTTAAATGATATAAAAATAGCAATAAGGTATGAGGCCTTGTGAATATATATATATATATATATATATATATATATATATATATATATATATATATATTAGTAATTTTTTTATTTTATTAGTAAGTTTTATTTATTTATTTTATTATTATTAAATTATTAGTCAATAATTCAACTCCAACTTAGTTATTTTGGTTGGCAACATTTCTAATTTTTAAATGTTTAAAGTAATTAAGTGTAAGCTTTACCTAATATATATATATATTTTTCTTTTACAAAAAGTGTCATGCATAATAAAAACTTTAATATAAACACATGTATGTTTTTTAAATATTAAATTAATAATTTTGAATAAATTAAATTATATTATATTTAAAATAATAATTAAAATATTTTGAATGAACTTAAATAATTAAAATATATTACAAATATATTAAATTACAGTATAGACTGGATAAACTCTTCATATTATGGAATTGTAATTTTCCACCAGCAAAACATTCTTTAAAGGCTCTTCCTCTCATCAGCACCCTCATGTTTAGCAATGGCTCATTCAATCTTTGTGGCAATATTGGGATTCAGACTTGATTTTGTTACAGCTGGTATGTGTGTTATAGGGGCCGTGTGGACTTATGCTTCTGTACCCAGCTGTGGTTCTAGTTTAGATTATTGGCCTGTTTTCACTCGATCGTGCTGCGGTGAGCATTTGTCTTTGATCAGATCTGTCAGCCGTAATCAGTGGCATTGTACATCCATGACCTGTCACTAGGGGCATCTGAACTCTGCCGTGGAAGTGAGTGTGGTTGGGATGTAGTCAAAATACCATGCTTTGTTTTATTGGAGAACTCTTTGATACTTTATTTTGTAAGTATTTTGTTGAAAGTGTGTTAGCTGGAGTATTTCCGACATGCCAGTACTTCAATGCACAGCAGCTGACGGAGAGCAGGAAGTCTGAATTCTTTGAATTAGTGGTGGTCGATATGACCAAAATACTATATCATGCTGTGTGAGTAATCATAATTAAATACACTTGTGAGAAAGAAGTGTGTTTAAATGTATTGAATGTGCATTTGTAGTGTACTTGCATATATACAGATGTGTATATATTAACCATACAATAAAGCCTGTTGAAATGTTAAATACTAAAATTGAATGGTATGTCATCTCAGTTTTACATTTTATTACATTTCATATGGAACTTGATGGTTATGAATAAAAAATAAGATTATTCAAATGAATAAGTCATCATCATTGGTACACAACTTATAGTGATTTCAAGAGAAGTTTAAATTTAATGACTCTTAAATTTAATGTCATTTGTTGTAACCATGAAGTATCTTAAATATTATAAATGTATATATTTTTTTAAATACTTTATTTATTTATAAATAACATGGCTTATTAATTCATGTTTTTTGGGAGTCACACCATATGACATTTTACAACATGACCCTTCCTAGTCATAAACGTAAACATTTTCAGAGATGACACACAGTCATGAGGTCTGTTACGATCTGTTATATGATGTCGTTTTGTCGGTTGCACCACATGACTTTAATTTGGCAGACAAAATAAATAACAACAATGTTGACTTTTTAAAAAGTAATTGTATTCTTTTAATGAGGCCTTGTTCTTCATTATTATTATTATTATTATTATTATATTACGGCAGTTGCACCACCCTGACATTTATTTTTACTTTACATCCTCCAAAGTATGACTATTTTAAATGTAATAATAGTGTCAGTCAAAAACTGAACATCATATCACATTGTTTACACAGGACACAAGTAACATGTTGTAATGTATGAAACTAAATTGCTCCCATTACTATGGTGAAAGCGCATTCACAATAGTAGGCCGTATTTGTCCGCTTGGCATCAAATTCTTTATTTTTAACACCTGAAAGATTACAAAATACTGTTTAACAGCATCTGTTTTCCATATTGTTATCAGTTAACACCAGTCATGACCTTAGTTCTTTTGTAAAACCTTGTTAGTTATTCCCTAGATATTAAGGCCTTTGTATTTACTCTCGGTCTGACTTTCAAGGAGTCGCGTTGATGTTGCGAGGAGTGCCATTGTTAGGAAACAAGCGCTTTAAATGTGCTAAATTCTTCAGCCCCCAAAGGTAGAACACACACCTCTCTTTGTGATGCAGCAATGCTGAGCAATATTGAGCCGAGGTGCCAACCGTCCCACAATGCTCTTCAGATGGGCAGCACAAAGGCTCCTCTCACAGCATGAGCCAACAATGGCAGTAACGGACCTTTTTGCTGTGCTAATGTGGGCCGAACTGTCATGCAGATCTACGTACAACTGCTACTCTCCACCCTGCAGCAACGACCGCTTTTGTTTTAAACTTGTAGCTTTGGGGGTAATTCAGCTAATTGCTTGACAGGTTCTCACTCCGAGGGAGATTAGGAAGTCTTTGGCGGCTTCTGCGGTGACTTAGCGCTGCAACAATTTGTACTAATTAGGATCCATAGAAAAAAAAAAAAACCCAAAGCTAATATGGGATTGGCTAAGCATCTTAACTTTATTACTGGTTTGGGCTATGCTGATAATAACACAACAATGGTGTACGTCAAAGAAAGGGATTGTGGAGAGGAAATGGTGCTTTGTTAGTTGTAGAGATTTTCACGGAGATTACCTCAATCCACCTGCAACTTAAGTAATAAGTAATAACATATTTTCTTTACACCTTAAATACTGCATACATTAAAAAAAAAAAAAAAATCATTGCACTTTTGGTGAGTCGCATCACATGACTCTTTTCAACTGAACTAACTTGGCATGTCAAAAAAAAGGTCTAATTATTTTTGACCCCGCCCCTGATTTGGCAAACCAAAATATTTATATTTTTTAAAGAAATAAAAATAAAAAGTCAAGCCAAACTTCTAAATGAGAATTCCTTTTAAGAATTCAATAAGGCTTTTCCCCCCTTCATTATAAAGTCTGGATGATTTCATTCATATGTATATGTATATATATATATATATATATATATACACACACACACACACACACACACACACACACATATAATAGTTATATAAAAAAAAACTCACATACCCAAAAAAATCTTGGAAGGTATACACAGAAAAATAAGGGTCTAAAATTGTACCTTTTAGGGGTAAAAAAGGTACAAATATGTCCTTGCTCCAGGGACAAGCTGTTGTACCCAAAAAGGTACAATTTTAAACCCTTTTTTTCTGTGTGTATATAGATTAAAAATCTTATCACTCAGCATGAATCGGTTATTTTAAATAAATACAAGATAAATGCAAGATTCAATTAGTTAAAATGTGAGATTGCTTTAACAAATACATAAGATTATAAATATATAAACCTAGTTATTTATTTCATCAACACATTTAAAACACATTCAGTTCATTGGTATTATTACATAAATTTAATTCTAGTTTCATTTGTATATAACTGACAAATATGCATTGCATTATATTTATTAGTTTAAGGTTAAACTAGTGTAATCCAGATTTTATATGCAAATATATGCAAATTTGAGTGTAGAAGTGCAAGTTATTTTACATATAAATTGTGATGTATAAAGTGACAGTTGATGAAAGCTCTGAGTGTTTAATCCTTTCCAATGTTATTTTGGTATTTATATACAATTATCGTTTTTTATTAATATTTTGAATATGCTTTGATTTTTCTCTTTTTCTTTTTTACATTTTCAGTTTTCAGTTTAATTTTAGCTTTTTTCGTAGTAATTTTCTGTGTGCTATTGTAATTTTTATTATTTTTTTAAATGACTATATTAAAGCTTATTTTCTTTTTTATTTCAGTAGTTTGTTCAGTTTTTGATTTATTTCCATTTTACAGTTCATTTCAAGCAATTTTAGTGCTTAATTTCTAATTTTCATTTACTTAATTTTTTCATATAATGTTTCCATATTATCTCAGCTTTATTTCAATTAACAAAAATGTTTTTAATATTTTCAGTTTTAGTTAATGAATGCTTTTCGCTCAGATATATTATTCAAGAAAAAAATATAAAATGTTAGATTTCATAAGTCCAACATTTCAGCATTTTTAAGTTTGACATCAATCAAGCTAATGTTTGTGTACTTAGTGTGACCGCTGGGTCATGCACTTGCCCCGTGAAAATAAAGTCCAGCAGCCTCGGGGGCGTGAGTATTAGCACCTCATTAAAGTAACACCTTCCTCCAGCTGCGGGGCGACACCGGGGAGGACGAGTGCTGCTGAGGCCGGCGAGAGATCTCACACCTCCCCAGGGAAGGCTTTATGTTGCTGTTCACTCACCAGGGTGTGAAGAGACACTTGCAGAGCTACACGGCACAGCTACTGTTTAACAGCGGGAGTCTCTGTTTACTCTTCAGCAGGGGACAGAGAGAGAGAGAGAGAGAGGGAGACTCTTCACTCATTTATAATGCCTTTACAGTCGTTGTTGATGTAGATAAACAATAATATAGTGTGTTTCTCGTAGGTCTGAGGTTTGGTGCCATTGATTCTGATTCTGAGATTAGGTTATTTATTGAAAACATTTTTAACAACCGGCTGAGGTACAAAATGATGGTTGATGATCGATATAATGACAATGCAGTGACCCTAAAAGTATTGGGGCATTTAAGTCAGACTTACTGTAAAATGTCTGAATGTCAAAGCAAGTATTATCTGCAAACTGACATTTGATCATTCCCCAAATCTACCTTTTCTGAGCCATTTTTTTATTTAGCTGGTGTCAAGGTGTTTTATAGTGGATGGATGAAATTAGTTTCCCTTCAGGTTCACGCAGGAGGAAACACAGGTGTAGAGAATCACATTAACTATCAACACTTGCAATGAGAGTATCTAATACAACACTAAAAAAGATGGTGTAGAAACAATTGTCAGTCAAAGATTTTAGTATATTTAAAATTTTACAAATAATTACAAAGAATCAACAAGTAATGAGTAAATTAAATGTGATATTTTAAAGTAGAAAAACTGAAATAGCGTTTTCTTGTAAAATGTACTTACCTATTTACAACTTTATTTACAAGTTTTTTCATTTTTTTTTTCATATCACACACACACACACACACACACACACAGCCCAAACTTTTCAACAGTGGTGTGTAAATAAATTTTAATTTCATGAACAAATCGCAGTAGTATTTTTATAGCAAGACAGTTAAGTAAAGTATCTTTATTTGAAAAATTGGCAACACTTTACTTAAAGCCTTTATGTATAATGCATTATAAAGGGTTATTAAAGGCTATAATACATTATAGAATTTATAATTATTTATACTGAGCATTGTAATACATTATATCTTGTCATAAATAATTATAACTGAATTTAAAATGCATAGTGTAACAATGAATTTATAAGTATTATAATGTATTAACTGTGGTTACAATTATTCATGAGATTATTTGCACAACTACAAACATTATAATTGTCATGTGTTTAGATAAAGTTTTGATTAATTGATTAGCTAGAGCACCTACTGGCCACCCAACCACACCATGTTATCAGAGATAATGATCTTGACATGCTAATCACACAATGTTTTTGTGCTGGAAATCTTGACGTAAGTGATGAATGATGTTCAGATTCCCGCTGGGTGAAACAAAAGCAGAACTCCTGACTCACCTTGTCGAGCGGCTTGTTTGGACTAGAGGCTTAAAGGAGGTGTCAAAGTGTGCCTCTCAACTGTAAGGAGCTTTCCTCTGGAGCAGCAGGCCCTCGTTCACACACAGATAATCACATCACCCTGTCCTGGACCTGTGGAGATCCCACACACTACCTACAGAGGCCTAACCTGTCATTCATCATGCACAAATACACTTACAGATAGTATTAGTTTGAGCATTTTCACATATTTAATGTCTAAGCATGTTAGAGAACATAGAGACGTGTTGATTTGGGGTAGGTCACTTAAAAGTATTGTTAATGTAGGGGCAGTTTATGTAACTACTAGAAAATAATCACAAGTTTATAAAAGTGGTGATGTTGCTGTGTAAAAATGTACATGTGTGAATTTGAAAGATCCAAAGCAACTAGTGCTTTTAAATTCTACATTTTACAAATGTGTGTTCCCTGGGATTCAAACCCATAACTTTGTGATGGGTAACACAAGTCAAATCCTACAAGTCTATAGGAACATAAAAATGTGCATGTGTGAATTTGACAGGTCCAGAGAAACTTACAGTGTATTAAAATTATACATTTTACAAATGTGTGTTTTCTGGGATTCAAACCCATAACCTTGTGATTGCTATTACAATATTCAAGACCTACAAGTCTAAAGGAACATACAAATGTGCATGTGTGAATTTGACAGATCCGAATAAACTTACAGAACATTTAAATTATACATTTTACAAATGTGTGTTTTCTGGGATTCAAACCCACAACCTTATGATTGCTATCACAATATTCAAGACCCACAAGCCTACAGGAACATAAAAATGTGCATGTGTGAATTTGACAGGTCCAAAGCAACTGCATTTAAATGCTACGTTTTACAAATGTGTGTTCCCTGGGATTCAACCCCATAATCTTGTCATTACTATCACAATGTTACACCTACAGGTCTACAGGAACACAAAAATCAATCTATGTATAAGAAGCTATGTAATACTGTGCATAAGGTGTATTGTGGCGTTTGTTCAGTGTGACTTGCATTTAAATTTATAGTTGATTTTATAATTTATAGATGATTATTATGATATACAGTACTGTTCAAAAAATTGGGGCCAGTATGATTTTTTAAACAAATTAATACTTTTGTTTAGCAGTAATGCATTGAATTGATTAAAAGTGACAGTAACGACTTCCACATTGTTGCAAAAGATTTTGGACTTTCTATCTATCAAAGAATCCTGAAAAATAAAATGCATCAGTGTTTCCATAAAGCTTCCACAAAGTTTTCAGCGTTCATAATTAGAAATGTTTCTTGAGTAGCAAATCAGCATATTAGATTGATTTCTGAAGGATCATGTGACACTGAAGGCTGGAGTAATGATGCTGAAAATTCAGCTTTGATCACAGCAATCAGTTACATTTTACAATATATTGACATAGAAAACGCTATTTTAAATTGTAATAATATTTCACAGTATTACTGTTTTTATGCAAATAAATACTGTCTCAGTAAGTATTATAGACATCTTTCAAATACATAAAAAAAGTTTAAGAGGACAGTAGTGTATATTATAAAAAATATTTTTCAATTATTTAGTGTTTTAAATACTTTCAGGATGTATAACTCCACCCAGCCCTACACAGAAATCAGTGGGCTTCCAGGACTGGAATTATCTGTTTTAAAATAAGTGATATAACTATTAATATGTGCGAAGTGAAATTTCATCACATTAAAACAGGTTGTTGGTATGGCAGGAAATACATTCATTATTTTTTTCTTTATACATTCATGATCATTTTCCACGACCCAATGAATTGAGGTTAAATGGTAGCAAATTAATTTTGTGCTGAAACCGAACGCCCTTATAGTTCAGATTTTTGTGGTCATGGCCATGAAGGTTTAGTTTAGAGGTATTTAGCGGATATGAAGAGATGGAGGAGATTGTATCTTTGTGTTTGTGGACGGGCTTATATCTGACCCCAAGTCAGGGACTGAAATGAGCTTGACCCCCCATTCATCTGTTGATTGGCGGCCTTGATCTGGACCATATGTACAAAAATTGCTTTTGAATCAGTACAGCCTTGACATCAGAGTCATGATTTATGATTCTCCCTTTATGGCATTAAACCACATTAAATCATAATGTGATTTCCCACCCATTGCAATAATAGAAATGTGTGTTTTCAGATAAACTAGAGTGCACATGAAATGAAAAAAAAAAAAAAAGAGGATGGTGGAAGATTTCCATGGAAATGTGAAGCAGCAATTTGAGTCTAAAAATAGCTTCATTACCATGACTAGATCCTGAGACCTATTTATGTATTCATTGAGCGAATGAACAATTAAAGTGCACAGATTGGCACATGAGAGGTAGGAGCCAGCATGGGGTTTGTGTCAACACCGCTGGTGTCTCCTCTGCTCTTATCCAGTTGTTGATATCCATTTGAGTGTTCCCCACTGAGATCCATTAATAAAACATAGGGAAAAACATCTCATCCTCCGGCGCAAAAGATAAAACAAATCAAAGATGTTTTGGAGGAAGAGCACATTATCTAATCTGAATATCATCATGTTTAATCACGTTCAGTGTTTTTGCCTTTTGTCAGCTCTTTTAAAGTTCATATGTGAAATTTTGGTTTGAACTGGATTTTGACATTGTATGTATAATGATCAAATTGTAATAAAATCCTGAAGCATTTTCTTTCTTAGATATTCACAGTATTTTGTACCCTCCAGGACAATGCCAAAGTGTATTTTGTTATAGCCGACATTGGCAATGTAGATTTCCTTGGGTTTGAAGGGAGGTAGAAGGGACGGGACAGTTCTCCAAGACTTGAGAAAGTCTTCTTTTTGAGCCGAAGTCTGTTCTGCTGTCCGTCAGGACGTATAGGTCACTTTGAAAGACTTTAAATATGTTGGCCACATTAGCTCCTCTGTTTCAGTAATGCGCTTAAATGTTGGACGGCGAGTATAGAATCCCCCTTACACTGCCGTTCGTGAATAGACTACTCTTTCCCAAAGTTGATGCCTTCTTGGTTGGGTCCCATCTGCTGCGATTGAAAGGCCTTGAAAAGGGTTTTCTTTTTGGATTGTTCCCATATCCAAAAGAAAGCCCTGGCTCTTGTTGGCAGCTGAGTTCTCTGGGCAGACACA